>NC_080053.1:6881765-7126765 GCF_026212465.1 Amaranthus tricolor | reverse complement strand
TGTCTGCCTTTAAATTTTTTCTTCACTTTTTTTTTTTTTTTTTTTAATACTTATTCGCTGCGGTCGTTAGCATAACCGCAACAATTAATTGTGCTACTGAGTATTGTTGCGGTCACGCCTTAAAACCGCATCAATTAATTGTTTTTTTTCTTATTCTTTTTCCTATTTATTGCTGCGTATATACAAAAACTGCAACAAATTATACGCAGCAAATTTTTCCACTAGTGGAAAGAAGGATTTGCATATGGTGTTCATCGACTTGAAGAAAGCGAATGAGAGCATACCACAACGCGTCATCTAGGATAGCCTCAAGGCTAGACGTATTTCTTTAGTGTACATTGACGCTATACGGGACATGTATGACAGAGCTTCGACTAACATTCAAACAACGGTGGGGATAACAAAGCCTTTTCCGCTTAAAGTAGGACTACATCAGGGATCGACTCTAAGTCCTTTTATTTTTACGGTCATTATGGAAGAAATTTCTAAATCTATTTGGGAGACGATACCGTAGTGCATGTTATTCGCTTACGATATCGTGTTGGTAGCAGATACTAAAGAGGAAGTTAATAATAAATTGGATGAGTGGAGGGAAGTTTTAGAAGGTAAAGAGTTACGCATTATCCATACGAAGACCGAATATTTGCGTTGTGATTTTAGTGGGACATCATCGGTAGGTGAGCTAGAGGTGTCCATTGGTGAAAAAGTTGTTAAAAGTATGACCAAGTACAAGTATTTGGTATAGATCATTCAAAGGGATATGGAGATTGACGGAGATGTCAATCATCATATACATGCGGGTTGGCTCAATTCGCGAGTAGCCACCGCGGTGCTATGTGATAGGAAGTTCCCAAGTAAGTTAAAAGGAAAATTTTATTGGGTGGCAATCAGACCTATGTTGCTGTATGGGACAGAATATTAGCTCGTAAAAAATATTTTTGAACATAAGATGGAAGTCATAGAAATGTGTATGCTGAGGTGGATGTGCGGGCGCATATTGATGGATCGAATTAGGAACTAAGAGTTTAGATACAAACTAAGTGCTGCATTTCTGGAAAAATGCGCGAAAATAAAATGAGGTGTTTTGGACATGTGCAGAGAAAGACTTTCACACCCCTGTGAAGAGGATATAAAGCATTATAGTAAAGGGTAAGAGGAGTTGAGAAAGACCTAGGAGAATTTGAGATAAGCTAATAAAAGTTGATTTGTATGAGTTAAACCTCTTTGAGGACCTGACTAGTGATAGGGGTAGTTGGAGACCCCATATCCATGTTTTAGACTACTGATTTTACTTGATCGTGTTCTTGTTCTCTTGCTTTTTCTCGTTTCTATTATTATTATTATTATTATTATTATTATTATTATTATTATTATTATTATTATTAGCATTATTGTTTTCATTTTTATTTTTTTAATTGTTTTTACTTATTTATTTTATCTATATCGTTTTATTTATCTATCCTGTTACAGAAACTTCTCTTAATCTTTCTCGAGTCGGGGGACTCCTTTGGCCGCGCTCTCCTTTATAGGTATTAGTTGCCGTCGTCCTTCCCTCCCCGGAACTTGTCCATAGTTTTCTTTGAGCGGGATACAGTGGGTAAGATGATGATGATGATGATCATGATGATGTTATGTGGTGTAGGTGTTTATATGTCTACTTCAGTATGCAAAAACTTACTTAATTAGTTCAAATGCCTATGTCAACTATTCAAAATGTCTACTTCAGTATGCAAAAAACCTACTAAAACTAGTTTAAATGCCTACTAAACTAGAGTAAAATACCTACTAAAAGTTATAGTAAGTGTTTTTGTGAAATGCTTGAGCGTAGTAGGTGCTTTTTTTTTAAAAATTGGGCTGTGTTTTGGAAGCCGTCTCTCAAGGGACCTACTATATCTCTATTTATGTACATTTAAAATTATAGAAGTTAGATATTGAAAACTAAATTTTAAGATGAATCTAATAAATTTCAACTGATTAAATTATATCTTACAAATAATTGAGAAAATTAAGATTAAGTTAATCTATAAATTAGGTCTTTCAAACAAATCAGATTGGGTTGGGTTCAGAATCGAGTTTGAGTTCGTGTCATATATAAACAAGTTAGAATTCCCTTTACGGTTGACCTAAACCTAAATCGTTTAGTTAATTGGGTCAAAAATTACATTCCTACCCAGACTTGCAACAGATCAGGTCTATTTAGTTTCGACACACTTAACCCATTTAGAGTTTTTTGTTTTCATTTTATGGGTTTTAACATTGACTACTACTAAATTTTTGTCTTCAATTTTTAAATTATTGTTTTTGAGCTGTTTATTTTGAATTTACTATGCAAAGTAGGATGATATTGAATGAAATTAAGTTTAGGTTATACTTATTAATTTAACTCTAAATTAACTTGTTAATTAAATGAGTTATATAAGTTTGTTTCAAGTTTAATGTTTTGACTTGAATCTTAACCCATTTAATAAACCTATCAGGTGCTGTCAATCCATTTGATTAAATGGGCCAACAGTCTCAACTCAAGCCCACTTAATTCAAATTAGGTTCAAATCGGGTTAGCATATCAGGTTAGCTTTCGCCTGGTCTAGCTACTATAAAGAGCTTTAAAAGTACAAGCATTTTTGCATATAATAATGACTAGAGGAAGCATTTTACTTCATCCTACTATATGAAGTAGTATTCTATACAACACAATTAACAACCTTTATGTACATGACCCTTCATCGAAAATCAGTTTTAATAACCATTTAGATGTATTTGGGCATTTGGTTCCATTATGTACAAGTCACAACCTTTTATGTACATGACCTCAATCAATTGGGAGAAACCTATACAACATAATGCATGCTTCCAACATCAAAGGCCATAGGCTCATTGCTACTTCTGCTAACTTCAATTGCTGCTTCTCTTTGTCCAATGAATTCGCTCGACTCTCCCCATAACTAAAAATTTTCCTGACTCTCCCTATAACTAAAAATTCAAGGGGGCAAAAAAAATCGTATGTCGAGATCCATGGACACCATAATAGATGTCTCCTATTTGTTGGCACAAAACCTTAGTGTAATATTGACAACACCAAATCCAAGTTCAGTTAAGGGCGCATATACTCAAATTCAGATTGATGATCAAAATGATTCACCAACTGATGACACTCCAGAGCAAAGGACAAGGAGAATATTGTTGGAAATACTTCACATGAGAGACAAGATCCCACGTCGATAAAATAGTGGGTTGTTGACTTGCATATATAGTGGGTGAGCTAATCTTCCTACCACCATATGATTTTGGGAAATAATGAACCTCACCAAGTGTATGTGCAAGTCAACGCTCTGGACTCGTGGATTTGTAGACTCAAGCCCACGGGTCTCCCGTGTCCACACGAGTGGGCCATGGTGAAAATTAAGTGACGAATTGTCACGGCTTAATATGGTATCAGAGCCGATGGTTCGATCAAAAATTTAAAAATGGTAGGTTCGAAAAGATTGGCGTTCCTACCCTAATTGATTACTCCCACATGCGAACTTGACGGGGGTTCGCATGTGAGGGGGGGGGGGTGTTGGGATGAGTTATCCCACATCAATAAATTGAAAATGGTGTGCACGCTTTATAAGCTATTAGAGACCTTCTTCCCATAGCCATATGGTTTTGGGATGGTATATATCTCCTTGGCTTATAAAGTGTGTGCACTTGTGTCCTCCCGTTAATATGCTGGCATTCACAACAAGTCCAGCCTAATTTAACACGATTGTGCTATCAAATGTATCTACATCCTCTTTAACACATCCTCTTTAGGGAGTGGTGGTGTAGCTTCTCTATTATCTTTAATCATCATTTGATTTATAAGGGTTAACATGCTCTAGTAGATTCGTTTTAGGTTCGCTACCGTTTCTCTTTGTTGTTCATCTAATATTTATTAAGCCGTGACAATTCGTCACATAATTTTCACCGTGGCCCACTCGTGTGGACACGGGAGACCCGAGGATTTGAGTCTACAAATCCACGAGTCCAGAGCGTTGACTTGCACATACACTTGGTGAGGTTCATTATTTCCCAAAACCATATGGTGGTAGGAAGATTAGCTCACCCACTATATATGCAAGTCAACAACCCACTATTTTATCGATGTGGGATCTTGTCCCACATGTGAAGTATTTCCAACACTCCCCCTGACAACATGTGAGCCACATCATACCAGGAATCACCTTCAGCTCCGATACCATATTAAATTAGGCTGGACTTATTGTGAATGCCAGCATATTAACGGGAGGACACAAGTGCACACACTTCATAAGCCAAGGAGATATATACCATCCCAAAACCATATGGCTATGGAAAGAAGGTCTCTAATAGCTTATAAAGCGTGCACATCATTTTCAATTTATTGATGTGGGATAACTCATCCCAACAAATCGATCTTGAAAAGTATCAAGAGTGGGAACAAGCATTAGAAAGGTATTTTTAGTGTAAAGACATAGAGGAGGAGGAAATGAAGTATAAGGTTGCTAAGGGGAAACTTTCTAAGTATGCTGAGATATGGCTTACGGGTGTTTAAGCCAAGATAGAAGGAAATAACGACGAGAGAATTTCCACATGGATCAAATTGAGAAAAAACTTGAGAGCCAGATTCATTCCTATAAATTATAAGCAAAACCTTAATGTAAAGTGGATTCAAAACAAAATGGGAGGTTAGTAGAGGAGTACATTAAAAAATTTGAGATATTATCCCTTATTTGTGAGATTATGGAGAGTGACTAATTGAAATTGGAATGGTTTTTAGTTGTTCTTTATAGGAATATTCTTGAAAGAGTGAAAGTGTATCCTAACCTCACTTTTGATGAAGCTTGTAAATTTTCCATTAACTTGATAGTCAAAGGAAAAAGAAAAAAAAATCATTTCATATTCTTGCAATAAGCCTTACACTCCACAAGAGATCCCTTCACACTAAAACACCACCACCAAATATACCAATATTTCAAAAAAGCAATCCTTCTCTCAACAAAGACAAAACAAAAAAAAGACGGCATTAGTGGAGACCTTAGTGCGATTGTGTGCTACAAGTGCTATGGTAGAGGGCACTAAAAAATGATTATCCTAATAAAAGAGTCTTGTAAGTACTTTTAATGCATATAAAATGGTTGACAATTGCCCAAATATTGACCAATTCCATGACTTATAAAGGATGTATGCAAATATGAAAATACATGACATTAAAATGGATGAAATCTTTGTTTCAAGTAGCATAATATTCAAGTTGTCTCCGTCATGAAGGGATGTTAGACATGCACTAAAATATAAGAAGGAAGACATGAGTCTTGCCGATCTTGGACAACATCTCGTTATTGAGTCTTGCATTCATGCCCAAGAGGGGCAAAAGGATTCAAATCTAAATGTGGGGTCGGTCAACATTGTAGAGGGAAAACCCTCACATGGTGAAAAGTGTAAAAAGACTTACAAGGGGAATTCTACCAAAATCATACTCGTTGAAAACGGATGTTGGGAATGTGGAGAGCCCTAACATCTAAAAAGGAATTGTTTTGTTTTCAAGAACAAACAAAAGAAGACTAAGGGTCAAGCTTCAACAAGCGGGGATCCCTCTACTAGAGGTGATTATTCCATATTAAGTTAACATTCTAATTTTGATGTTTGTTTAATAAATACTAATAATAGATTATGCAAGATGATCCAATGTCTTGGTTTATCAATTCAGGGGCTACGAGACATGTATGTGGTAACAAACATTTGTTTAAGACCTTGCAAAAGGTTGTTGATGGCGAGTTTTTCTACATGGGGAACAATTCTTCTATCAAGGGCCATGGAAAGGGGCAAATAGAACTTAAGTTTACTTCGAGAAATCTCTTAGTGTTAAAAGATGTATACTACACTCCCCATGTTAGTAGGAATCTTTTCTCAGGTTTCGTATTGAATCGATTAGGCTACAAAATTAGTATTTAAAGCCCATAGATGTATGATAACCGGGGTTTCTAGCACGTCGTTAATACAAAGAACCAAGTTATACAAACAATATTTGTAATCACCCTGATACTACTACAACGAGTGTAATGGTAAGTCGGTGGTCGAACCACAAGGACAAGGGATGCTAGACTAAAGACTTGGTGTGGGAAGGTTATATAGAAGGTAGGTTGGTGGGTGAACTTAACTAATGACAAGAAAAAAAGCGAAACTCAACAATGAAAGGCAAGCGGGGAGTAGACTATGTCCACCCTAGGATGGTCTATTGGAAATAAAGATAAACTAGGTCAAGGGAGTTCGAATGATAATCAATCAAGACACTCTAGATATCGAGAGAAAGTTGGTGACCCTATAAGCCACACGAACAACCTATAATCGCCCTATGTCTCTCTAGGAGTGGCAGGATAAGATTCGAATCGAATATCTATCAACAACCATCATCAATCTCAACCTTAATCCTAAACATTGAAGACAAGACCAAACCTAGGGTTTATCTAACCTAAAACCCCTAAAGAAACTATGCTAACATACTAGAGGTAAAAGAAATAAACAAAGAAAGCATTAAAGGAACTGAAGAACAAGAAAGAATTAAATCTAAACTAAGAAAGCATTAAATGAAAGGATTAAAGGAAAGCAATAGAAGAAAGCAATAGAGGAAAGCAATAAAGACATTAAAGCATTAAAAAAATAAACTTACATAAATGAAGTGACATGAATGTAGAGAAAGCATAAATGAAGAACATTAAATCCAATCTAGGGTTTAAAACTAAGAAAAGAAATAAATGTTTGATGTTCTAAAGTGAGGTATAAGAGCTCTCACAATAGGCATGGGGTTTATTCAGATACAAGGGGATATTTATAAGCTAAGGAACAAAAGGGGTAAAAAGCCCTAAAAGCCCTCGGAGTTTGGTTTGCGAAGAAAAGAAACCGCGCAGTCTGGGGCTTGAATTCGGACGAATGGGACTAGGATTTGCCCAAATGGCACCTCATTCGACCGAAATGGAGGTAAATTCGGTCTTTCCAAGCGTTTTGAGCTCATTTCCTTAGAGTTTTGAAGCCATTCGCCTGAAGTTGTCTTCCATTCGCCCGAAGCAGTGCCATTCGACCGAATGTGATTGGATTTGGTCGAATCCTTGTTCTTCTTGGCCCATTTTCGTCTTTTGAAGTTTTGGATGCCTTCCGGACTTTGCGGGGACCTTAAGGAAGACTTGGAATGCTTGTCGTGGCTCCGATACGCGCCTCTAATCTTCGATCGAAGTGTCTAAGTCTCGTACGCAACGTAAAATACCTTGAACTCTCCGAACATACCTGAAATTACCTCAAAACACCATGGAGACAAGAACAAGGTAAAATCATGCGTAAAGTGTGTAAAAACTATTCTGAAACGCGAGACTCGACACTACAATGAGGAGATAAATGTGCTCTAAAAACGAGCATATCAATGTATAATATCAAAAGAAAACTTTTTCTTAGGTCGTGCCTACGTACAATGTAATTTATTTAAGTCTTGTATGAAAAATATTGTGTACATTGTTGATGTTTCTAGCAATAAATTTGACAATTTGCATTACCTTTGGCATTTAAGATTGGGACATGTGAATTTTGATAAAGCCTCATTTATGTCTAGGCATGATTTTATTCCTTATTGTCGACAACAATCTCATAATTGAAAAACATGCATGTTGAACAAAATCACTATAACACCATTTAAAAGTGTTGTAAAAACATCTGAAATTTTAAATTTGGTACATAGTGTTTTATGTCATTTCCATAGTACACCATCTTTAGGCAATAAGAAGTATGTGATTACTTTTAATGATGATTATTCCAAATTTTGTTATGTGTACTTTTTGCATGCAAAAGATGAAGCTCTTAGTTCTTTTAAGATTTACAAAAATGAAGTAGATTTACAAACTGGATGTAAACTTAAAAGGCTTAGAACCAATAAGGGATGAGGATATTATGATTTCACATATTTCCAATCTATGTGCATTATTCATGAAACAACCACCGAATACGCACCACAATCAAATGGTGTGGCGGAGAGGATGAATCGAACTCTTCAAAAGAAGGTGAATTACACGTTATCCTACACTAGTTTGAGTGAAGGATTTTGGGGTGAAGCAATGTTGACGGCATATCACATTCTTGACCGGGTTCCAACAAGAACCAATAAGGAAACTCCTTATGAACCTTTGGTACAAAAGAGAACCAAACTTAAGTTATCTTAAGGTTCCAACAAGAGAAGGAAACTCAGTGAACGAGGTTTGGAGTGCATCTTTATAGAGTATTCTCAAAATAGCAAAACTAATGGGTTTTATGTAATAGAACAAGATGATTGCATATCTATACACTCAATTATTGAGTTTAGGGATGCCATTTTTTATGATAGATTCTCATCACTAAGTAGACAAAAGAATCTACAAATTAGTACCGAAGAAAGTGTTGATGATCAACAAGAACCCCCTGTAGATGTTGATGAGAGTCAACAATAGATGATGAAGAAGCAAATGTTGAAATTATTCCTACAAGGAGTAAAAGACAACGGAGAGCAAAGAGCTTTGGACCAGATTTCCATGTATATTTGGTTGAAGGAATTAAAGATAAAAATATCTTCTAGTGTTTCATATTTATTTGATGCGGAAAGAGACCTATTGACTTGTAGTGATGCAGTGGTTTCACAAGATAATGCCTTTTGAAAAGAGGCAATAGGTGATGAGATGCAATTCATCATGGGAAATAATACTTGGGTATTAGTAGATCTTCCACCAACTAGTAAACATATTGGTTGCAAGTGGATCTTCTACAAGAAGATGAAGATTGATAGAATTATTGATAAGTTCAAGGCCCGTTTAGTGGCACAAGGCTTTAAACAAAAACTGGGTATCGATCATTTCGATACATATGCAGCAATTGCAAGAACAACCACCATTAACATGTTGGTAGCATTGACTATGATCCATCGTCTAGAGATCCATCAAATGGATGTAAAAACTGCATTCTTATATGGTGAGCTAGATGAAGAGGTATACATGAAACAACCCAAAGGGTTTATTTTTAAAGGACAAGAGAACAAGTTGTGTAAACTTGTTAAGTCACTGTATGGACTTAAACAAGCACGAAAGCAATGGCGATAAACGTTTGATGCAACTATATTATCCTTTGGATTAAAGTTGAATCGAGCGGATAAATGAGTTTATAGCAAATTTCATAACCGAGGAAATGGAATTATCATTTTCTTATACGTGGATGACATGCTCATCTATGGTACTAGTTTAGTACATATCCAAGAGACAAAGTATTTTTGTCTAAATTCTTCCATATAAAGGATATGGGGAAGGCTGATGTGATCTTAGATATCAAGATCCTAAGAGATGGTGATCATATTAACCTAAGTCATTCTCATTATGTTGAGAAAGTGCTTGATAGGTTTAAAATGCAAGACACGAACCCACTCTCAAGTTTCATGGATCAAGGTATGAAATTTGCCAAACATACCGGACAGCCACTTTCTCAATTACAGTATGCAAAGGTCGTTGGATGTTTGATGTATGCTATGACATGTACAAGGTCGAACATAGCGTTTGCGGTTGGTAAATTGAGTAGATTTACTAGCAACCCGGGTCCACATCATGGGATGGCGATAAGAAGAGTATTAAAATACTTGAATGGTACCACAAATTATGGTATAACTTATAGTGGTGTACCTTCTGTTTTAGAAGGTTATTCTAATGCTAGTTGGATCACTTGAAGAGGATAACTCTCAACTAGCGGTCGGATGTTTGTTTATGGGGGAGGTGTCATTTCATGGGCTTCCAATAAACAAACGGTTATAGTTGATTCCACTGTGTCTGCGGAATTCATAGCACTTACCTCAGCAGCAAGTGTTGCGGAGTGGTTAAGGAATCTCAAGCTTAAAAACCTTTGTTGCCAAAGCCAATTTAACCAGTGGCAATTTATACGGATTGAATAACGACTTTGGGTAGAGCTTATAGTCAAGCGTATAATGGTAAGTCTCATCATATTACTCTTATACATAGTCTTGTACAAAATATTATCTCACATAGTGTCATAACTCTTGGCTATGTGAACACCAATTTCAGTTTAGCTGATTTTTCACAACAACCATGAGTTAGGTGTCAACCGAGCAAGCGTCAATTGAGATCGATTATGCTAATAAAGTTTAAAGGAAGTACCAATTCACATACAAGTAGCATTGTGTCTTGAATTCAATGTGGTAAAATCCTTTTAGACTTTTAAAGCAACAAGGATGAATGACCCATAGGTTCTTTGGACCGTGAAGGCAAGGTAGTAGTCTAAAAAGTTCTCAAGGTCAAGGGTTGAAGAGCTCTTGGTGATATCCAATCACAGGGCTATGTTTTACGTAGTGAGAACCTACCGATACAAGTTTGAAGTTTTGGCCTCTTCAAGTAGTCAAGATTGGCATATCCGACCATGAGAAACTTATGAATACATATGGATGCGGTCCTATATAATATATCAAGGTAAATGACTATGTGTTATTGGTTTTATGTGTATTTAACTTTTAAGTGGTTGGATGGGCAAGTTGATTCAATCCGTAGGGACATCATTCTAGCTCGGTCACTTGTGAAGAGTTTTATACTAGGCACTAATTCAATCCTTGAGGACATTAGCGTTGATGCATGAAACAGGATTATTTATTTAATTTGTAAAAGAAGAAGAAGGTCCTTTCTATTCTAAATGGGGAGGATTTTTGAATATTTAGAATATATAGACCTAGATTATATATACTACATACTAAGTATAGTAGTTGGAAAATATACAATATATTACAAGTCCAGATAAATGCGTTAAAGAAAAAGTGTAAAACTATAAAACAGAAGAAAACAAAAACTCGTCATTTATAGGCGACGATTCGTCGCTTGGGTTCTCAAGTCTCAAAATGAGACAGAATATAAAGACGACTCAGCATTTTGGGCGGCGAGTTGTCGCCAGGCCCCTGTTTTGTTTTTTGCGGTTTTGTTTGTTTATTTTTTTAGTGTTGCTTGAGTTCAATCACCACTAATGGCTATAAGCTTCTGATTAGAAGTTATTTTCAAGATGAAACACTCATTATGTTTCGATGATAAGCATTGGTGAATCATCCCTTTGGTTCATATGCTTTGTTTAATGAAACACACTTGTTTCATAGAGTGGCATTAGTTGATACTCCACTCTACAAATAGAGGGAGTATGCTAAGGGACATTCCATACTATTTTCTATTCATTTTCTAATTTCTTCCTTAAGAACTTCTCTTGTTCATGTTCTTCTTTACATGATATCATGTGGAGAGAGTAATTAACTATCAATATTATCAAAGTCATTTATCAATTGCAATACATGTCTTTACTATTGCAATATCCATTGTGCTAGGAAATTATTGTGTAGATTATATTTCATTGTGAATTTAATCATCATCCCAAGCACCTTTGTGGGAGAAATATCACAATAGAAATGCGCATTAACGTCTTCTATAAATATCGAGTTTTCAAGGACTACATACATTGTCACAACCATATCTTCACTGTTTCTTTGGTGAATTAGAAGAGTTTAATGCCATCAACAGAAGGATTACAAATAGTGTAGATTTTCATCTTGTAACATATTTGTAATATAACATTATTGTAATACCTAATAGGGTGGGACAGAGGGACAGTAATGCAAAAAAGTTCAAATAATATGCAAGTTAATATAATTTGAAAAGATAATCACTTAAATATCAAAATGTAAAAATTAACATTAATAATCTCATCTACTATTCATCCCTTGAAAATAAAGCAACCTATTAAATAATCATATTATCATATCATACAATACAATAAAAATGCTGGAAAATTCCAAGTGCCAAATTCCAAGTGACAAAAGAAAAAATATTAACGGATGAAAAAATGACTACATGACATATTAAATAATTTTTATATAGTATTAGTATAACTAAAAATGATAAATGAATAAATTGAAACATATAACAATAATTAAGGAAATAAATGTAGTCAAAATTTTAACTTAATCTTTTGTAATAGGATTGGAAAAAAGATCAAATTATACTTCATACAATACTATAAAAATGTTGAAAAATTCTAAGTGTCATTTTCTAATGAGGCATGATAAAAGAAAAAATATTAATAGATGAAAAAATGACTATATGACATATTGATTAATTTTTATATGGTATTAGTATAACTAAAATCATACAATACAATAAAAATGCTGAAAAATTTCAAGTGTCATTTTCTAAGGAGGAATGACAAAAGGAAAAATATTAATGGATGAAAAAATAACTACATGACATATTGATTAATTTTTATATAGTATTAGTCTAACTAAATAAAATTATAAATAAATAAATTGAAACATATAACAATAATTAATGAAATAAATGTAGTAAAAATTTTAACTTAATCTTTTGTAATACGATTGGCAATAAGGTCAAAAGATTATATACAGAAATATTTTGACCTAACTGGATCTAACTTTTGAGAGAATATAATAATATAAAAATTATCATCATACAATACTATAAAAATGCTAAAATATTTCAAGTGTCATTTTCTAAGGAGGCATGACAAAAGAAAAAATATTAATGGATGAAAAAATGACTTGATTAATTTTTATATAGTATTAGTATAACTAAAAATGATAAATGAATAAATTGAAACATATAATAATAATTATTGAAACATATAACAATACTTAAGGAAATAAATGTAACAAAAATTTTAACTTAATCTTTTGTAATAGGATTGGAAATATGGTCAAAAGATTATATACACAAATATTTTTACTTAATTGGATCTAACTTTTGAGAGAATATAATAATATAAAAATTATCATCATACAATACTATAGAAATGGTGAAATATTTCAAGTGTCATTTTCTAATGAGGCATGACAAAAGAATAAATATTAATGGATGAAAAAATGACTACATGACATATTGATCAATTTTTATATAGCATTAGCATAACTAAAAATGATAAATGAATAAATTGAAACATATAACAATAATTAAGGAAATAAATGTAGTAAAAATTTTAACTTAATCTATTGTAATAGGATTGAAAATAAGATCAAAAGATTATATACACAAATATTATGACCTAATTAGATCTAACTTTTAAGAGAATATAATAATATAAAAATTATCATAAGTTGATATTATTTTACCTAATTAGATCTAAGTTTTGAGAGAATATAATAATATAAAAATTATCATAAGTTGATATTATTTGATTATTATATATTACTATATAAATAATAAATTAAGTAATCAAAATGACAATTTGAATTAATATAAATCAATCATCAACTTAAGAAATACGAAATCAATCACATATGAATATATTCATGTTTGAATTTTTGATTAATTTGGTAGAAGATAAAATAAAACCAGTGATTGATATATTTTCTGATAAAAAATTAAAGTATTAACATTTTAACATATTACATCTAATTTTATATGTAATTTAATTTTAAAATGAGATTAATATTTTGATGTGAAGTATAAATACTATCTATGTGCTATTTATCTTAGAAAAAATTAAAATTAATAATCCAACCTTTTACTTATCTGCTATAAATAATTCTAACTTTGGATTATCTTTTTAATAATTCAACCTTTGTCTTTTGTTTGCTGTCAGCATACTAATAAGGTATGCTGATAGCAAACTAAGGGTAAAAGTTGAATTATTATAAAATAAATGGGTGTGCTAATAGAAAACTAAGAATAAAGGTTGGATTATTAAAAATAATCCAAAGGTGAAATTATTCACGGTAGATGGGTGAAAGGTTGGATTATTAATATCAATTTTTCCTTTATCTTAAAACAAATACTCCACTATTAAGGTGAAAAAAACAAGTATCTCATTAACAATATCAATTTAAACAAGTCTTACACATACTATTTTTGAAACTCAACAACGACATAAATTATTTTAATACACATTTTATAGATAAATGAATGAATATTAAATTGAATCAATTTTCTTCAAAATGAATTTATATTAAGTGTTCAGTTAATAAGAGTTTATAAACATTTAATATCTCTGTTTTAATAAAACTAACTTATTTTTATATTATATTATATGTGTACTTAAATAAAAATATGTAATTTAAAACTTAAGTTTTGTGCATAGATTAATTATATAAACTCATATTGTTTAAAGCTTTTAATATAAGCATTCAAAAATAAAGGATTTACACTTTACTATATTGTCTAAATATGTTGGTTTGGTAATATAAAATGTTCGTAAATGACTATGCAATAATTTTTTTCACGTCATTTACAATGTAATACATTAAAGATTAGATCAATTGCCAACTTTTCAATTGAATTTATTTTAATCAAAAGATTAACATATCCCTACATTGTACGGGCACAAATACTAGTATACTAATATAAATGTTGAAAAATAACAAATGTCATCTTTTAAGAGTCTTGACAAATGGATATATTTTAGCGGTTAATAATTGATTATATGATAACATTTACCTATTTTAAAATATGATGTCTTTTGTTCAAGATTAGAGCTAAAATAGGAAAAATATTTATATGGTTAGTTTATAATAGCAATTCTATTTACCTAACTTAAAATTATGATGAATTAAATTAAAAAAAAAAAAAAAGAAGTCAAGCATTCGGTAAATATTCTTTAAAAAATATCAAAGTCATTGATTTAATAAGCTTGATAACAATAATATATGTACTTGCATAATTGTTTTAAGGCAAAATTATAAAAAACTATCTAATATATACCCCATTTTGTAAAAAACTACCTTATGTAAAAATTTTTGCAAAAAACTACCTTATATAATACAATTGTTTGCAAAACATTACCTTATAACGGTTTGTGGCCTTTAACCGCTAACTTTAACCGTTGACCCACATGTGACACTCACGTGATGCTTTAATGTATTTACTTGTAAGTAATTTCACTTCAGCTTCGAAAATCCTTTAATTGCACAACGGTACCAGGTTACCTGCTATTCCATACCTCATTTGTGTTCACCATAATCTATTAGTTATGGGTAAGTTTGATATTTTTTAATGTTGAGTTTTGGATGTGTCATCAAGAGAATTCTAATTGTAGGTAAAAAACCTTATAGTATTATAAATTTGTTTTGAACTCTTGTGAGGTTTTCTCTCTAAAATACCAAAAGTTAAACTTTCTTTACCTCACTTGGAAATTTTTGGCTGAATGTAAGTCACTATAAAGTGTGGAGTGACTTCTGGAATTCTTATTGTTTATCATAACATTGGCTAGCTGTCGGATTCTTATTTGATTTCTTTGGTTATGTAGGTAGCACTCTAGAGTACTGGAAGAGAAAGGACGCTATTCAAGTTATTGCTCTAGTCGAGTTGCTTCTTTTTTTGTTGATACGGGGTTTATTGCTCTAGTTGAGTTGCTAGAAATGGCAGGAAGAAAGAAAGGATTTTCGAAGTTGAACTGAAATGAAGAAGTAAATACATCAAATCATCACGTGAATATCATATGCAGGTCAACGGTTAAAGTTAGCGGTCAAAAGCGGTTTTGCAAACAATTGTATTATATAAAGTAGTTTTTTGCAAAAATTTTTACATAAGGTAATTTTTAACAAAATGGGGTATATATTAAGTAGTTTTTATAATTTTGCCTTGTTTTAAATTATATTTTTGGATTCTATATTAACAGATCCATGCATTCACAATTTTTTATACTAGCGTTATATAACCATAATAATCATGTACTTTACTTTAATTTGAAGATAGTGAATGAATTGTTTCCAGCAAATGTACTTATTTTCACATTATGTCATAAATAAATAGATCAATAGTGAAAATATACAATTGGTGAAGGAATCATCAATTTTCCTTTTTAATTATTAAACGTATCTCAAACGAAAGAAAAATGTAGTGTCACGTCTGATACACTACACATATACTTCCATTCTGAAATACTTGCTACTAAAAAGTTTTTAACATAATTTATCGTTCAAGCTTATTTTATATTTTACAGATAATGCGTAAGAAAAATATAGTTAAAGCAAAATTTTATTTTCAATCTTCTAATCGTATACTTTTATAATATCAACTTTTTACATTTTTTAGATATATATAGTTCAACATATAAATAATCAAAATAACACATTAGATTGCATAAAAAATTAAATGTAACAAGTATAGTGAAACGGAGGAAGTACTATTTTGACAATGGACAAAGGGAAATGAGTAGTGATTTAGAATTGTCACTCTTGCTTTCAAGTACTTACTCATTTTCTATAGAGAAATGTAAACTGCCTTGAAACATCACCTTACCTATAACACTTGAAACTTGGGAGTAAAAAATAAGGGAAAAGAACTAAACAGAAAACAAAAATATTAAAACAATTCTTCTGTTTAACCAACCAATTGACAACAAAATAAATGATATATGAAAAAGAAGGCAAATATCGAAATCCATCAAGCTAAAGGGGGTATAATTTCCTTTGATCTATGAACAGAAAGTCTTATTAATTGGCAGAAATTGCACTTACAGTAGCATATCATCCAGACAAAAGAACTGAGAAAAAAAAGCTTCTCTTCTGCCTTTCTTTTTCCCCTACTGTGGACCTCCAAACTATGACGATGGAAGTTTCATGTGTAGGGAAGCTGGGGAACCAGGAGATGATGTTGACAACAGCCGAAAGCCTGGGGATAATGTGTTCATTTCTTCCTCGCATACTCCTCCGACAGATGAAGTTTCATCTTTAATCATAGTCCGGAATGAGATGGAACCCCGTTTTGTTGAGGCATCAGAGTTTCTACCCAGGCTTGTAGTCGTAGCTGTGCTAGTCTCGAGATGACTCTGATGGGCGGCAATAAGAGAAAGAGAATCAGCATAGTCCTCTAATGTGTAACATCTTCCTCCCTCGGAGCCCACTAACCCCACGCCCCTAATAAGGGCTAAAGAATCTTTAACAGGTAAGAAAACAAGCATAAAAATACCCACTACAACACAACATAATAGCACAAGAAAACCAGAAAAGGCAAGAGCTTCAAAGAGAAAATGCTCATGCCTAGCCAAAACTGAAAAACCAAGCAAAAGAACCCTCAAGGGCAAGAAACTTAAAATAACGAATATAAGTATGTAAACTCTCCTCTGTAGTCCTTTGTTAATGACTGAAACAACCATCTGCCTCCCAAGAATTATCAGGTAAGTGATTAGAATGATGGAAAACAGTCCATGGAATATTGTACATAACATTGGGTAAGTGCAAGCAATGACGGGTTGGTCGGATGCATTGAATGACACATATGGCTTGGTAAATTCTTCCGGTAATTTTCCAAGCACTTTAATTTTTCCATTTCGGAATTTGGGGGCAACCAGGATAACAAGGAGATTCAAGATGAAGATAGGGAAGCAATAAAGCAGAACATAACCAATTGTCTTAAAATTCCATTTCCGGTTCAGTATACCTGCTCCCCTCCAATTTAGGGATGCACGTAGAAGAAAACACACTAAGAGGAAAAAGCATGGCTCTGTGAATCCCAGATTCGATAGAATATATAGCTTGCAAATGTCTTCCTGCCATCTTTGGGAAGGTGAATGAAAGATTTTACCCTTCCTCCTGAAGAAACTTAACCGCAGAATTTCACCGAATCCCCAGAATATACCAAGTGCGATAAGAATAATTCGAACTATCCAAGGTCCGTTAAAGTAACCAAGTTGACGTAACTCTGGTCTCTGAATACGAGTATGGAAGTACAGTAAGTATGGCAAGCACAGGAGGCCAGAAACTACAAAAGAACCCACTAGAGAAATTGTCACCACACCGAGTGCATCGACGGCTTGACTGGTCAGGGGCATTACCCGAAGAACAAATTCCACGCATGCTCTCCGCTAGCATGGAGACAGAAAAAAGCCCTACTACAAAGCCAAAGTTCCCTTCCCAATATGAGATTGAGCAACTTTAGTAGCATCAAGTGACATAAAAAACTTTAGCAAAGCCTTTCAGTTGCAAGCATGAGAAAGCATAAGGTAATGGTCCAGATCTTCAATTGCAATCAACCTCTGCTATCTTATCGGTGTCTACCAAACAAGCGTCTTCAATCAAACAATTCAAAATACCTGAACAAAAGAAGATATCGACTAAAAATATAAGCAGACACGTTAGAGTTTTGAAAAGATAAAATCCAAAATGAAGACATAAGATTAATTAGAGATCACCAAATACATGGATTTGTTCATGTGCAATGTAGACCGGACTAGTTAGAAAAGATGAAGATTGGAAATACAATAGGCTTATCATAAGAAGAGGCATGACAAAGATAACTTGGATGCCATGAGTGAAGAACGAAATGATAGATTAGGATTTTTGGAAGCCTATTGTTATATGACGAATGATGAAGCCTGTTGTTATATGACAAATGATAGAAATGACTGCAAGTACAACAATATCTTCCTCTTCGCCTTTCGTACTTTTAACTTCTCAAAGCAACTACCAAATAACCCACTAGCGAAATTATCACCCCACTACATCCATATCTTCCTCTACTTATTCCAGTGTTTTTCTCAAAACAACCAAGTAAAGTAAACATCACATTGAAAGTTATACTCTACAATCTTCCACTACCAAAATTCCTCGTCTACGTACAAAAATTTACCGGAAAATACTCGACAAACACACAAGCACCATTCCTCCCTAAAAACAACTAAGCAAAGTGCACATTAGGTAAAATCCTACTTTTTTTTTTGAAGATAAGGTATATCCTACTTAAGTCCACATTACACAGAAACCTTGCACAAGAACCACTGACCTCAAATGTAATGCTCAACAATTTATCCATTCAATCCTATCAACCATAGTTCACTTTCAAACTACTACAAATCCTAATCAAACAACAAAAATCTTCAGAAAAACACACGCCAGTATATTAATAAATACACCACCATCAATTCCTCACTGAAAAACCACCAATCCTTCATCGATGTCTCAATTTATTTCCTGAAACAGTAAGCTCGCAGTAAATTGGAATTTTCGTCTAAAATTTAACAAATTTATGCATACTTGATTTTACAAAAATCACATGTAATTCAACAATTTCAGTAAGTATGAAATATAAACACGTGAATTGCAACAAAACAGATCAATGTCTCAATTTCCTTTCGAAAACAGTAAAATCAATTTTTCTCTTAAAACAACATTTTGTAATCTTGATTTTACGAAGAACAATATTATTTTCAAATATTTCAGTAAATACAAAACATACATAAATCAATAGCAACAAAACAGATCAAATCATCGAAGTTACAGAAACCCTAGCAGAGCACATTGCACGGAATAAACTAATTAAACAAAAAATAATCCAAAAAAACGATAAAATCCGATCGAAGATAATACCTGAGGTGCTCGTCGAAGTGGATCCACTAAAGTATTCTCTTGAAACGCATTAGAAAGAGGAAGTAGAGAGAAAAAAAGGTTATTGAGTAGAGAGAGAAAGAGAGAAGATAGTGGGAAATAATACTGAAATTGGCGAACGAGAAAAAAAGGAGGTAGAGAGAGAAGTTGGGTTGCTGACAGGCTGTCACCAGCTGTGTTATTTTAATGGAACTGCTAGGTTCGGAGGATCCGAATGTAGTTGGTTGGTTTGTAATTCTGATGGGTTTACTAGGTTGTATTATGGTCGAAAAATGTTTTCACTGGCTGCATTAATGGTTTTTTCTTTTATTTTAATTAATTATCTTTGTGACAATTTTATTTTTTTACTACTTCAAATAATTATTTAAAAATAGGTAGAATATGAGGAGAAAATGTAGATGAGAATTTGACATTAAGTGGTAATATATAATTTTTTGTATGAAACAGTCTCACCATGAGATTTTATACTTGAATTAAATAGTTTAATAATGGAAACATTTAGTTTATGATCTTTTTGTTTAGAGATCGTCTCACCGTGAGACAGTCTCATACAAGATGGGCTAATTGTAATATTAGTATTCCTCAGTACTCAATAACGATGTAGAAGTGCCATATTTATTGTTAAATACATACTATTCGTACACTTAGTACCGAACAAAATTTGGTCTAAATTGCAAAACAAATTAGACAAAACCATAATTTTAGTATTTGGTCTGATCTACAGTCTAAATGGTCCGGTCTGATTTTTTAAAAAATAATTATGGTTTCTAGTCAAATCTCTGTTTTTATTTTTCAGATCAGGCCAGACCAAACCACAAACCGTTCTATGATTGAAAACCTTAATTTTTTTTTTTAAAAAAAAAGGTTGATATCTAATATTATGAGATGTAGTAATTTTTATAGTAATATATACTTGAATGATGTTGATGCAATCAACTAATTACAAATTATTATATTTGATGTTGATGCAATCAACTAATTACAATTTATTATACTTGATGATTATAATTGGAGAATTTGCATGAACACATGTATTAATTTGGAAAAAATGTAAAAAAGAAAACATCGAAGACCATACCAGACTAGATTATTGAAGAACAGTTTGGTCAAACCCAATCTGATAATTTAAATGGTCTAGTCCTATCTAGAAAATTACTGGAACGAAATTTTTTATTTGTTCTGACTTTAGTGTTAAACCAGACCAAATCGAACTGTGTTCACCCTTACGTATACTATTTATTATTATTCATGATGATAACACTTTTCTCATTTCGAAGCATCATATTATTTTACTAAAAGGCTTGGAAAATAACATTTGTCATATCTAAGACAAACTACCAAATGTAATACTCTCCCTTTTCATATGTTTTTCACATAGAATTTACGAATATTAACGTCAAACTTTGACTACAATTTCTCATCGATGTATAAGAAAAAAATATTTATGTAGAATCTTGTTAGATTTGTCTTAATATATACTTTATAAATATTAACTTTTTAGAATTTTTTAAAAACTCACAATTATTATTATTTGAAATCAAATTTTGCATTAGGATTTGCGAAAAAAGTGAATGGGAAGAAAATTTGAGAAACAGAAGGAGTGATATTTGCCAAATGTAATAATATTAGTGGATTCAATTTTCTTACATGTAATTCATTTAATTCCTCTCTTCAAATAACTTAAATCTTAAAATAGAAGATTTGCCTAAATTATAGAGAATCATTAATTAATTAATTTATGAAAAGTGTTTTTCAATTATACTAACTAGTTAGATACCCGTGCAATGCACGGTTTTAATAAAATCTAAAATTTATGAAAACTTGTGCTCAAATGTAATCCATGATTATTTACGGCTTGTAAATTAAATTTATGAAGTTTGATGACTATATGTTAAAAGTATCCTTTAAAATATTGGATAAATTTGTAATTTGAAAAATTTTAAACAATCAAAAGATAATGAATATTTTGATCGATCATATTGCGTAATAATTTTTTTTTGATATAATAAAACAATTTTCAAATAATTGGGTATAATGTAAATTTTTGTGTAAGTAATTAAATGGGAAATTCCACATACAAATGGTAGCACTTTTGTTAGATTTTTCCACATGGTAGCATCCAGTTTATGCCTTATCTAATAGTCGTAACATTTTCCGTCAAATTCTTGTCAATTTTCGTTTAATTCACCATTTTGACGTTTCTACCCTTATTAAGTGTTGGTTCTTGTCTTTATAATTTGCCCTAAACATCTGAGAGTGTTGACGAATTAAACGGTTTTGAATTTCAAAATGGTGAAATAAACGTTTGAGAGCATAAAAATGCTTTAGGGTAAATTATAAAGACAACAATCAACACTTAACAAGGGTAGAAATGTCATAATGGTGAATTAAACAGAAATTGACAAGTATTTAACGATAATGCTACGACAGTTAGATAAGGCATGAATTGGATGCTACCGTGTTGAAAAATCTTACAAAAATGCTACCACTGGCGTTTTATGAAAGCTCGATGCTACCATGTGGAATTTTCATAAATAAATTAAACATATGAGAAAAATCACATATACCTGATATTGTTGGTAACAATTAGAATACAAATGTTTTTGAGTTACAGAAAATATCTCACAAAACTAATATATCAAAATTTCTTTTTATTTTAATAATTATTTATTAATTATATCTAATATTGACAAAAAGTAAGGCAGATTTGTTTTGATTGATTTGGTGCCTTTATTACGCTATCATTAAATGTTGGGTCAAAAAGAGAAATCTTTTTCAAGTTACAAGTCGAATACTTGATCCACTATTATAATAAACCTTATTAGTTTAATTTTAAAGCAAAAAAATTTATCAATGATCAAATAATTAGGTATAATGTAAATATTTGTGTAAGTAAATAATTTTAAAGCAGGGAAATATTTGTGTAATATATATATACATAAATATTTGAGTATATATATATATGTCTTAAGTCCTATGCAAATATCTAAAGATTCTCTTAACTGTGAGATTCTTTTGGGTTAGTTTGAAAACGAGCACATAAGCAAACACTAAACATAATATCAGGACGACTAGCAGTTAATACAATAAAGAACCTGTAATATCCCAGATTTAGCTTGAGAAAAGGATTGATAGACTACTCATATCAACAAGGTGCATCTTTTTTTCTAGGGAGCCCATTTGCTAAGAACTCCACAGTTAAGCGTGCTTGGTGGGGAGTAATCTTAGGATGGGTGACCTCCTGGGAAGTGTTCCCGGGTGCGCACGAGCGAGGCCAAAGTGCATTGGAAAGACTTGTGTTGGTTTGTGGGGCCAGTCTACAGTCTCCATGAGTAGTCACCAGCGGTCCGAGGGGCCGGGGTGTTACAAATGGTATCAGAGCAACCATGCGATCGTGGCTGATAGTGTTTAGTGCACCTAGCGGGGGAAAAGATCCTTAAGTTACGGTCCAACGAGGACGTTGTATTCTTAAGTGGGGATGAGTGTAATACCCCAGATTTAGCTTGAAAAAAGGATTGATAGACTACTCATATCAACAAGGTGGATCTTCTTTTCTAGAGAGCCCATTTGCTAAGAACTCCACAGTTAAGCGTGCTTGGTGAGGAGCAATCTTAGGATGGGTGACCTCCTAGGAAGTGTTCCCGGGTGCGCACGAGTGAGGCCAAAGTGCGCTGGAAAGACTTGTGTTGGTTTGTGGGGCCAGTCATAAGTCTTTTGATTTACACTCTTACCATTTATGTCTTGGTCTAGACATAGTGTTGCACTTATAGGCGTATTAGCAACTTTGCATTGGTCCATATTGTACTTCTTTAGCAAATCTCTAACATATTTACTTTGAAAAATAAATATGCCATCTTTCTTTTGCTTTATTTGTAGTCCAAGAAAAAATGTTAAGTCTCCCATCATGCTCATTTCGAATTTCTTGCACATAATCTCAGAAAATTCCTTGCACAAAGAATCATTAGTAGCTCCAAACAATATATCATCAACATATACTTGAACAACAAGAATATCTTTTCCTTTAATTTTCATGAAAACTATTTTTATCAATTTTACCTCGTTGAAAATTATTTTCAAGTAAATGTGAGCTGAATTTGTCATACCAAGCCCTTAGAGCTTGTTTCAAGCCATATAGTGCTTTGTTTAGTTTAAACACATGATTAGGTATATGAGAATTTTCAAAGCCAAGTGGTTATTTAACATATACTTCCTCTTGTAAGTAGCCATTTAAGAAAGCACATTTAACATCCATTTGATATAATTTTATATTCATGTATGAAGCAAAAGCAAGCATAATACGGATAGATTCTAACCTTGCAATTGGAACAAAAGTCTCATCATAATCTATACCTTCAGCTTGATTATAACCTTGAGCTACCAGCCTTGATTTATTCCTTATAATGTCTCAATCCTCATTGAGCTTATTGCGAAAGACCCATCTAGTTCCAATAATAGTCTGATCTGGAGGCCTTTCAACTAGATCCCAAACTTTGTTTCTTTCGAATTCATTTAATTCATTTTGCATAGCAATGATCCACTCTGGTTCTTGTAGAGCTTCTTTAACATCCTTTGGTTCTACAAGAGAAACAAAAGCAGAAAATGTACATAAATTTTTAAGAGAGGATTGAGTTTGCGTACCTTTGTTTGGATTACTTATGATGTTTTCTAGAGGATGTTGAAATGACATTCTAAGTCTTCTTTGTAATATGGATGGTGTGTAATCATTCAAAGAGCTTATTCCTACTTCCATAGAGGGATTTCTAATTGGTGTATCTAAAGCAGTACGTTCAGGAGCTGTTTCTAGGTTTTAAGATTGGGTCTCAATATCAGGCTGAGTCTTCAATGTTTGCAATCTGTTTTTCTGCAATCTCATCAAGACTTTGTATGGTATCCTGCATGTTTGTCTTTTTAACTTCACTAGTATCATTAGCATCCAATTCGTCATCACTTAAATCATCAAAATGTTTATTAAGGTTTAACTCTCTAAATCCTTCACTTAATGTTCCATTGTCGGATTCATCAAATACAACATGTATACTTTCCTCAACCATACTTGTACGCTTGTTTAGAACTATATAGGCTTTACTATTCAGTGAGTATCCAAGAAATATACCTTCATCACTTCTAGCATCAAATTTACCTAGATTATCCTTGCCATTATTATAGATAAAACATTTGCAACCAAATGATCTAAGGTAGGCTATATTCGATTTTCTTCCTTTGAATAACTCATTGGGGGTTTTCTTAAGTATGGGTCTAAGGAGGCACCTATTTAAGACATAATTAGCTGTGTTAACAGCCTCGACCCAATAATGTTTGGCTAATCCATTTTCTATAAGCATTGTCCTAGCCATTTCCTCTAAGGTTCGATTTTTCCTTTCAAACATGCCATTTTGTTGAGGTGTCCTAAGAGCTGAAAAATTATGGGTTATGCCGTATTTTCACAAAAGGAATCAAAGCCTAGTTGATCAAATTCTCTCACATGGTCACTTCTAATCGAGATTATTGGAAGATTTAACTGAGTTTGCATTTCTTTACAACGTCTTAAGAACGGTTTCAAAGCTTTACTTTTATCCTTCAAAAAATCAACCCACGTAAATCTAGAATAATCATCAACTATAACTAGAATGTAAGATTTACCTCGTATGCTCCGTACACGCATTGGACCACATAGATCAATATGTAAGAGTTCATATGATCTTGAAGTACTTACCATTTTCTTCGGTTTAAAAGCACTTCTTACTTGTTTTCCTCTAATGCATGCGTCACATGTAGGACAATGTTTGTAGTCAAGAGCTGGAAGCCCCTTAACTAGATCTTTACTTACCAACTCATGCATGGTGTGAGTATTGATGTGACCAAGACGTCTATGCCATAGTTTTGGATCATCTGTCATAGCCTTCAAGCACTTGAAATTCTGAGCTGCAATTTCGTTAGTATTTAAAGCATGAACACTATCATGTCTAAGGGCGGTAATAAATGTATCTTCGGAGTTAGGGTTTTTGACAACACATTTTTCTTTATCAAAGATTACTTGATTACCTTTATCACATAGTTAAGACACACTTAGTAAGTTAAATTTTAGATCTTCAACCAAATAGACATTATCAATAGTTTTAGACGGATTTTTACCAACACCTAAAAATTTGCATTTACCTTTATCTCCTAGGGTGATCGAGCCATTGCATTTTTCTTTAATTTCAGAATATAAAGAAACTTTACCACTCATATGTCTCGAGCATCACTATCTAAGATCCACTTTTGCTTTACCTAAAAAACAAAAAAATAACCTTTCTCAACTTTACTTGGCTATCCAAGTGACAAATTTGGGACCGTATTCGGGGTAGACCATGTTAGGTGGTCTTGTCCCTTTGGGAACCCATATTTGCTTTATCCAATAGGGAGTACAGGATCGATAGAGAAAATAATTTAATAAATTTGTGGATATAAATCTTATTATATAATTGATAATAATAAGATAAGTAAAGAAAGTTAGATTTATTTGAGATAAGACTTAAACAAAAGAAAATTACAGGATGCTCTCATCTTAGAGCTAGACACTTTATTTATACACAAAGGAAGAGATAAGGTGCAATCTGCTCTTCCAATAAGAAATTAAAGAGAAATAGTACAAACATAATTATTAAAGTTACACTATAATACTGTAGAAGATGCTTTGAATTACTATTGAAGATGCTTTACTGTTGAAGATGCTTTGAATTACTGTTGGAGATGCTTTTGATTTCGTCATTGCTTACGTTTGTGCTTCCGGATGAATTAATTTGAGTTGTTGAACATTTGAATTGAACTTTTGTGAACTCAATATTAAAAGTCGTATGGATCTTGAGCAAATGGGCCACCAAATGTTGGATCATAAGACTCATTTGAAAACTCCGATAAAATCTCATCAGAGGATTCTTCTGATAATATTTTCTTTGCATATTGTGGATCTTCAAGAATCTTTTTGAGAATAGCTTTCTGGACTTTAGATAATGATTCTGAATTTGGACTTTCTACTTTGGGATTTTTATTGTGTTGAGGAGAGTTTGAATTTGATGTTGCTTTTGAGGGTGAAGGTTTGTTGGTGGTTGATGGAGATTGGTATTCCATTTTTATACCGGTTTGAAAAAAGGAGATAACATTTTTTGTTGAACAAATTTCTAAGGTAAATTTGTCCCACCATTTAATTTTGAATTCTCTTATTAATGAATATGGATATGGACGTGGAAGGTGTTGTTTGAGACAGTAACTCCAACATAGAATCCATGGAATTTTAAATTCTGCATGAAACATGACTGGAGTTTCATAAGCTTGATAATTTGAATTGGCAACAAAAGTTGTGAAACCCTCATTGCATTCTTTTGGATAAATTTGAGGAGTTGGTCCAAATAAATACCACCAATGATAAAACCACATAGGATATTTCTTTGGACAATATTTGTCAAATATAAAAAACCATGAATGATCAAATGGTCTGAATAAAAATGCTCTATACCAGGCCATTTTGTAATCATAGTATGAGTAATTTTGAGGGAAAAATCTTTTTGAAAAAATTCGTTCTGCATAAGGGTCTCCCCATTCTACAGACGAAATAATTTTCTTAAAAATACATTTTGAATAAATTATTTTTTCTGAAGAATCCTTGATATGTTGGATTTCAACAGAGTTTGAATCTACTAAAATAAATTCATAAAACCTTTGAGTTTTAAAACGATTTTCTGGTATCCATTCGCAACCTTTTGGAAAAGTTTTTTGATTGATTGAATTAATAATTTGTGGGCTTTGAGGAATTGTAAAATTAGTGAGATATACATTTTCTATTTCGGTTTTTGTAATGTATGCAGATTTGGTAAAGCTTTGTGTTGGTATTTTTGTAGTTGGTTCTTTTTGTTTTGAATTTGAAATAATATTTTGTGAAGTAGGCTCTTGAACAATTTGTGAATATGGAAGTGGGGGAAAATCATTTAGTTGAGTAAATTTGTTTGAAATGGATAGGGTAGTTTGAAGATTTTTGGAGGATGAAAATTTATTTTGTTCTGTTTTGTTTGGTTTTGGATCTGGTTCCATTTCGTAATCATCTGAACTCTGGAACCCTTTGAGTTTTTCTTGCTGATTCTTCTTCCTTGGCATTATGATGTCCCTGTAGAAATTCTCTGGTTAAGAAATCAGGGAGAGAGTTACTTTCGCCTCTTATATGCTCTATTTGAAAATCAAATACTGATAAAATTGCTTGCCATCTTGCAAAAATTTGTTTAGAAACAATGTTTTTGACATCCTTTTCTAGAACCTCTTTTGCAGATTTGCAGTCGATCCTTATCAAAAATTTTTTGTTGTAAAGATCATCTTGAAATTTTGAAACGCATAGTACTATAGATAAAATTTCCTTTTTAATGGTAGAATAATTTTTTTGAGGTCCGAGCCAGAGACCTGAATGAAATCTAACTAATTGTTCTTTTGTATCTATTCTTTGTTTTAATATGCCACCATATCCTATTTCTGATGCATCTGTTTCTACTATCATGAATGCAGATGGATCTGGAATGCCTAGACATGGAAGTGATTTGATTTTTTGTTTTAATTCAATAATAGTCTTAGTATGAATTTCTGACCAGGGAGGCGGATTTTTTTGAAGTCTTTGAAAGAGGGGCATGCAAATTTGTCTGAGCTTTGGGAAAAAATCTGATATATAATTTAGACATCCCAAAAATCTTTGTAACTGGGTTTTGTCTTTAATTTCGTTAGGGAATTTTTCTGCAAATTCTAAAGACCTTGTAATTGGCTTGATTGTTCCTTTATAAATGTCATGTCCCAAAAATCTAATTTTTGTTTGAAATAATTTCATTTTAGTGGCAGAAACTACTAAACCATTTTTTTCAACAGTGTTTAGAAATATATGTAAATGTTTGAAATGTTGATCAATATCATGAGAAAAAATTAAAACATCATCTATATAAACAATTATGAATGAAGAAAATTGATTGAAAATATCATTCATTATATGTTGAAATTCAGAAGGAGCATTTTTAAGTCCAAAAGGCATTACATTCCACTCATAATGTCCAAATGGTACCGTGAATGCAGTTTTATACCTATCTTCTTTAGCAATTTGTATTTGCCAGAAACCAGATTTCATATCAAATTTTGAAAATATTTTGGCTTTATATAAGCGATTAATTAAATCTCTTTTATTTGGGATTGGATATCTTATCCATTGAAGAACTTTGTTTAAAGGTTTGTAATTAATAACTAATCTAGGAACTCCTCTTTCTTTTTCTGCTGCATTCATAACATAAAATGCTGCACAGCTCCAAGGAGATTTGGATGGAGTTATTAATTTTTTATCTAAAAGAGTTTGAATTTCTTTCTTGCAGAATTCAAGATGCTCAGAATTCATTTGGATGGGTCTAGCTTTTGTAGGAATATTTTTTTCAGAGAAATCTTTTTCATATGGCAATGTGACAATATGCCTTTTTCTATCCCAAAAGGCATTTGGAATATCAGCACAAACTTTTGATTTAAAAATATTTTCTAAATTAAAAATTTTTTGTTGCAATTTTGATTGTTGTAATTGTTCTTCAATCCTTTGAAAAGAAATTTCTTCTTTTAAAGAAGAAATTTGAAATTCTTTTTGTTTTATTAAATTTATACTTTGTATTACTGAAGAATTTTGTAATAAATTAATATCTTTTTGTAACATGGGACTTAAAAAAGGAAATGATAATTGTTTCCCTAAAATTTTTGTATGAACACCTTTGTCATCAACCCAAAAAGGATAAATTTGTGTTAAAAAGGGAGTGCCTAATATTATTTCTTCCTTAATATCATTAATAATAATGAAAGTATTAGTAAAACTATAATTTTCATTTATGATCTTTCCTTTTGAAATTTTATATTTAATATCCATGGGTGAACTATTTGCACTATATAACCGAGTTTTTGTTTTTTCATAAAATTTAGTTGGGACTAATCCTTCCCTTAAGCAATTTTGATCCGCTCCACTATCAATTAAAGCAATATAGGTTTTTTGAAAATCTCCAATTTGAAAAGTAACTGGTGCATACCATTTTTGAAAATTAATTTTATTAATAACAGTGATAAAATCATCATCATCCCCATTAACTTTCTCTTTTCCCAAAGAAAGATTTTCTTTATAGATGGGGTTTTCTAAAATAGATAATTTTGTTTCAAGTTCGAAATCTTTGATTTCTAAATGCTTTAAACTATTTTTGATAGAAATGATGTCTTCTTTGATTTTATTTATTTCAAGTTGAAGATCTTTGACCGAAAGAGTTTGATTCTTAATAGGAATTAATTTAGAAGTCATTTCTTTGGAAGAGTATTTTTCTAATAATTTTGAAATATTGAAAGGTTCAATTTGAGGAATTGGAATACTTTCTTTGTTTTTAGAGGTAGAGGTTTCACCCAAAACCATAGTTTTGAGTTTCAAAAGGGTTTCTCTTTTGATCTCTTTATCTTGGATTTTGTCAACGAGATCAAAAAGAAATTCCACATTTTTCTCTTTATCTGTTAAAACATTAATGCATTTGATAGGAGAGGAAGAAATCGAAGATTCAGAATCAGAAGTTTGATCATTAATTTGTAAAATTTCGTCATCTTCCTTTTCTGAAGAAGAAGAAGAAGTAGACTCAGGGGTTTGTAATAATATTTTGGATATTTTATCTCCTAGCTCAGAGTCGTTAATAAATAATTCTTGAATCTTTTTCTTTGTGGTACAAGCATTTGCTTTATGTCCAGGTTTTCCACACGAATAACAAAAGATTTTGAAAGCTTTGTTTGATTTTCGGAAATTTCCGAAATTTTTCTTTCCTCGTTTCTTTCGATAATAAGAAGGATAAGAATTTTTATTTTTATCTTTTGAAAATCTAGAAAATTGTTTTTTAATTTTCTTTTTTGTAGAGGGAGCTCTAATAGCTTCCATACCAAATGCTTCACAGAAACATCCAATTTCTTTCCTAGATTGTTTCTTTTCAGAGGTATATTTGGCTTGGAGTTTGAGTTCTTCACATAAAGAAAGACCTTCCTTTTTAATGAAAGCGAAAAGTCCTCCATAAGTAGTATTATTAAGAGCTTGTTCTTTATCTGTATCATGTTCAGCTATTTTTCTAAAAATTCTTTGAGCAAATAATTTTGGTAGTCCTGATATAAATTTTTCTTTCCAAAAACTTTGATTGCAATCTTGTCTTTGTAAAACATAACTAAAGAAGGTATCTTTATACCATCTATAGTCACTTAATGTTGGGCAACGTAAATTTTGTAAAATCGTTTCTCCAGAAGAAAGAGTTTGAGTAGGGTTACCGACAAAATGAAAGGCAATAACTATGATTAAGAAATCACAGCAGTCAGATTTTTGAAATACATTTCCTTGATCATCCATGATGTCAGTAACGTGATTCAAAATTTCTAATCTGTCTTGTAAAGTGAGAAGATTATCCCACCAGTTTTTTAATTGCCCAGTAAAACCTGATATAATAAAACCAAAAATTATTTGTTCATCCAAAGGTTTTGCCTTGTAAGCTACAATAGCCATTCCCATATTTTGAAGAGTATTAAGAATTTCATAATCAGATTTTCCATCTATGTTCCATTCATGGATCATATCTGGGGAAAAGGATTTGGAGGTAAATGTAGACCTTTCTTCATATTGAAGATCAACAGGAGTAGGCCTAGGATAATAGTTTTTTGTAGGGATATTCTTCCAAGATGATCGTATTTTATTAATTTGATGAGGATCATTATCAGATTCTTGAAATTGCTTTGCAACTTTTGAAATGATTAAAGACTCAGAATTTTCTTCATCAGAAGATATCTCTGAACTTTGATATTTACTCAAAACCTTAATATGACTTGGACTATCTGCTAATTTTTGTAAAGATTTTTGAATTTTATCTAACACTGCAGAATTAGAGTTAGAAGAAGTAAAACCATTTTTTGGAAACATTTGAGTCATAGGTATAGTTAATCCTGGTGGTTTGAAATGCGGTGCAGAAACCTTATTAGATCCTAATGATGCAATCGTATTAGGGGCTATGGATCTAGAGGTTTCTTTTTGTAAATTATCAACCTTATTTGAAAGTTGATCTACTTGTGTAGCAACGGTATGAAGGATTTGATTTGTAAAATTATTTTGATGATAAATTTTAATGATGTCTTCTACATTTGGAGTTTTATCTGTTTGATCTACTCTTCCTTCTTTAAAAGGACTAGCCTTTATTTCACGGTCATAATAGGGAAAAGTAATATTTTGTAATGGTGGATGAACTGAACTAATTGTTTGTCCATCCTTCAAAACCCAATTTTTTTGAAGTTTGGTTTGTACAAATATGTGATTTTGAGAATATGGATTAGCAATACCTTGTTTTTCACAAAACAATAAAAACCATGTAAAAAACGGGATATTAATTTGAATAGTATTCATATCTTTATACCATACATCTCTTATTGAGTCTTTAAAGGAGCGAGAAAAAGATCTAAACCAATCTCGATGTTCAGCATTGTGAGAGGAATTAAATTCATCTCTTAGATAGTTTTTATCTATTTCAAAATCTTTAGTAATTGTATTGATAGAGTCAAAATTTTGCATATCAGACATTGTGGGAGATGCAGGTCTAGATGAAGAGATTTGAGAAGTTTGAGAAGCATTTGCTTCATATTCAGGAATAGGAGATTTATATCTGACTTTGATTGGTTCAGAAATGACTGAAGTTGTTTTTTGAGGAAAAGAAAAAGATCTTCGTGGATAGTTGGAAGAAGAAGTACAAGGAGAACTAGATAATTCTCTCATAGACCCAAACCTTATAAGAACTTTATTTTCGTCTTCCTCAATGCATTCTATTTCTTGTCTTATGTTTCTAGGAGGCATTGGATTTGAGAATTGAAATGTCTCAGGAATAGAAATTTGATCCCATCTCAAGGTTTTTGCTGTAGAAACTATTGATTTAGTATTCTCAGCATGAACCTCTATAAAAATAGTTTCTTCTTTTGAAGAAGCCTCATGTATGAATTTTGGATTAACTGTGGAATTCATTAATCTAAAATAAACACGGAAAACAATTGCAAAATTTCTAGCAAACTCTTTAAATTTATTATTTAAAATTTGAATATCTAAAATTAATGAAGATAAGATTAATGGGTCTTGAAGATCTACTGTAAAGTTTGGAAAACAATTGAAATATATTGGGCCATTACAGATATTAGTTTGAATCATAGCCAAAACAGAATCTTTATAATTATTAAGTCGATCGTCTCTGAGAGCTAGGAAAATTGGACAATCAACTCCTTTATGAACTAATGGTTTTATTCCTATTTGAACAAGGCCAAAATGAATGAATCTAAATCTGTGTTTGAGATAAGCTTTAATGCTGGATTCTGAAAGTAAATGCATAGTTTCAGATTCTTTTTGAATGCTTCTAGTCTCTTCATGAGTTTTGATGCTAAATGCAGTCTTAAAATCAGTAATGCCTATATGATAAATTTTTGTAAGATTTTCTTTTGGAATTTCCCAATTTGAAAAGTTCTTTTCTATATGAACTTCACTACTTTGAATTATATTATTAGGTGATCCTAAACTAATAGCTTTCCTTAACCAGTTTGCCATTAATAAATTAAATGTTGCATAAACTAAATATGACTGAATTGAATGGGAACAGTGGGACCACCTAACCGAGAACACCAAGACTTAAAATGGCTTACCAACAACTTAATTAGGCTGACCAAGCACTTTACCAACACTCAATACAAATGCAATTTAATAAATGCACAATTAATCAATTTAATAACTTACTGGCTCTGATACCAATAGGGAGTACAGGATCGATAGAGAAAATAATTTAATAAATTTGTGGATATAAATCTTATTATATAATTGATAATAATAAGATAAGTAAAGAAAGTTAGATTTATTTGAGATAAGACTTAAACAAAAGAAAATTACAGGATGCTCTCATCTTAGAGCATCTTGAATTCTGCAAGAAAGAAATTCAAACTCTTTTAGATAAAAAATTAATAACTCCATCCAAATCTCCTTGGAGCTGTGCAGCATTTTATGTTATGAATGCAGCAGAAAAAGAAAGAGGAGTTCCTAGATTAGTTATTAATTACAAACCTTTAAACAAAGTTCTTCAATGGATAAGATATCCAATCCCAAATAAAAGAGATTTAATTAATCGCTTATATAAAGCCAAAATATTTTCAAAATTTGATATGAAATCTGGTTTCTGGCAAATACAAATTGCTAAAGAAGATAGGTATAAAACTGCATTCACGGTACCATTTGGACATTATGAGTGGAATGTAATGCCTTTTGGACTTAAAAATGCTCCTTCTGAATTTCAACATATAATGAATGATATTTTCAATCAATTTTCTTCATTCATAATTGTTTATATAGATGATGTTTTAATTTTTTCTCATGATATTGATCAACATTTCAAACATTTACATATATTTCTAAACACTGTTGAAAAAAATGGTTTAGTAGTTTCTGCCACTAAAATGAAATTATTTCAAACAAAAATTAGATTTTTGGGACATGACATTTATAAAGGAACAATCAAGCCAATTACAAGGTCTTTAGAATTTGCAGAAAAATTCCCTAACGAAATTAAAGACAAAACCCAGTTACAAAGATTTTTGGGATGTCTAAATTATATATCAGATTTTTTCCCAAAGCTCAGACAAATTTGCATGCCCCTCTTTCAAAGACTTCAAAAAAATCCGCCTCCCTGGTCAGAAATTCATACTAAGACTATTATTGAATTAAAACAAAAAATCAAATCACTTCCATGTCTAGGCATTCCAGATCCATCTGCATTCATGATAGTAGAAACAGATGCATCAGAAATAGGATATGGTGGCATATTAAAACAAAGAATAGATACAAAAGAACAATTAGTTAGATTTCATTCAGGTCTCTGGCTCGGACCTCAAAAAAATTATTCTACCATTAAAAAGGAAATTTTATCTATAGTACTATGCGTTTCAAAATTTCAAGATGATCTTTACAACAAAAAATTTTTGATAAGGATCGACTGCAAATCTGCAAAAGAGGTTCTAGAAAAGGATGTCAAAAACATTGTTTCTAAACAAATTTTTGCAAGATGGCAAGCAATTTTATCAGTATTTGATTTTCAAATAGAGCATATAAGAGGCGAAAGTAACTCTCTCCCTGATTTCTTAACCAGAGAATTTCTACAGGGACATCATAATGCCAAGGAAGAAGAATCAGCAAGAAAAACTCAAAGGGTTCCAGAGTTCAGATGATTACGAAATGGAACCAGATCCAAAACCAAACAAAACAGAACAAAATAAATTTTCATCCTCCAAAAATCTTCAAACTACCCTATCCATTTCAAACAAATTTACTCAACTAAATGATTTTCCCCCACTTCCATATTCACAAATTGTTCAAGAGCCTACTTCACAAAATATTATTTCAAATTCAAAACAAAAAGAACCAACTACAAAAATACCAACACAAAGCTTTACCAAATCTGCATACATTACAAAAACCGAAATAGAAAATGTATATCTCACTAATTTTACAATTCCTCAAAGCCCACAAATTATTAATTCAATCAATCAAAAAACTTTTCCAAAAGGTTGCGAATGGATACCAGAAAATCGTTTTAAAACTCAAAGGTTTTATGAATTTATTTTAGTAGATTCAAACTCTGTTGAAATCCAACATATCAAGGATTCTTCAGAAAAAATAATTTATTCAAAATGTATTTTTAAGAAAATTATTTCGTCTGTAGAATGGGGAGACCCTTATGCAGAACGAATTTTTTCAAAAAGATTTTTCCCTCAAAATTACTCATACTATGATTACAAAATGGCCTGGTATAGAGCATTTTTATTCAGACCATTTGATCATTCATGGTTTTTTATATTTGACAAATATTGTCCAAAGAAATATCCTATGTGGTTTTATCATTGGTGGTATTTATTTGGACCAACTCCTCAAATTTATCCAAAAGAATGCAATGAGGGTTTCACAACTTTTGTTGCCAATTCAAATTATCAAGCTTATGAAACTCCAGTCATGTTTCATGCAGAATTTAAAATTCCATGGATTCTATGTTGGAGTTACTGTCTCAAACAACACCTTCCACGTCCATATCCATATTCATTAATAAGAGAATTCAAAATTAAATGGTGGGACAAATTTACCTTAGAAATTTGTTCAACAAAAAATGTTATCTCCTTTTTTCAAACCGGTATAAAAATGGAATACCAATCTCCATCAACCACCAACAAACCTTCACCCTCAAAAGCAACATCAAATTCAAACTCTCCTCAACACAATAAAAATCCCAAAGTAGAAAGTCCAAATTCAGAATCATTATCTAAAGTCCAGAAAGCTATTCTCAAAAAGATTCTTGAAGATCCACAATATGCAAAGAAAATATTATCAGAAGAATCCTCTGATGAGATTTTATCGGAGTTTTCAAATGAGTCTTATGATCCAACATTTGGTGGCCCATTTGCTCAAGATCCATACGACTTTTAATATTGAGTTCACAAAAGTTCAATTCAAATGTTCAACAACTCAAATTAATTCATCCGGAAGCACAAACGTAAGCAATGACGAAATCAAAAGCATCTCCAACAGTAATTCAAAGCATCTTCAACAGTAAAGCATCTTCAATAGTAATTCAAAGCATCTTCTACAGTATTATAGTGTAACTTTAATAATTATGTTTGTACTATTTCTCTTTAATTTCTTATTGGAAGAGCAGATTGCACCTTATCTCTTCCTTTGTGTATAAATAAAGTGTCTAGCTCTAAGATGAGAGCATCCTGTAATTTTCTTTTGTTTAAGTCTTATCTCAAATAAATCTAACTTTCTTTACTTATCTTATTATTATCAATTATATAATAAGATTTATATCCACAAATTTATTAAATTATTTTCTCTATCGATCCTATACTCCCTATTGGTATCAGAGCCAGTAAGTTATTAAATTGATTAATTGTGCATTTATTAAATTGCATTTGTATTGAGTGTTGGTAAAGTGCTTGGTCAGCCTAATTAAGTTGTTGGTAAGCCATTTTAAGTCTTGGTGTTCTCGGTTAGGTGGTCCCACTGTTCCCATTCAATTCAGTCATATTTAGTTTATGCAACATTTAATTTATTAATGGCAAACTGGTTAAGAAAAGCTATTAGTTTAGGATCACCTAATAATATAATTCAAAGTAGTGAAGTTCATATAGAAAAGAACTTTTCAAATTGGGAAATTCCAAAAGAAAATCTTACAAAAATTTATCATATAGGCATTACTGATTTTAAGACTGCATTTAGCATCAAAACTCATGAAGAGACTAGAAGCATTCAAAAAGAATCTGAAACTATGCATTTACTTTCAGAATCCAGCATTAAAGCTTATCTCAAACACAGATTTAGATTCATTCATTTTGGCCTTGTTCAAATAGGAATAAAACCATTAGTTCATAAAGGAGTTGATTGTCCAATTTTCCTAGCTCTCAGAGACGATCGACTTAATAATTATAAAGATTCTGTTTTGGCTATGATTCAAACTAATATCTGTAATGGCCCAATATATTTCAATTGTTTTCCAAACTTTACAGTAGATCTTCAAGACCCATTAATCTTATCTTCATTAATTTTAGATATTCAAATTTTAAATAATAAATTTAAAGAGTTTGCTAGAAATTTTGCAATTGTTTTCCGTGTTTATTTTAGATTAATGAATTCCACAGTTAATCCAAAATTCATACATGAGGCTTCTTCAAAAGAAGAAACTATTTTTATAGAGGTTCATGCTGAGAATACTAAATCAATAGTTTCTACAGCAAAAACCTTGAGATGGGATCAAATTTCTATTCCTGAGACATTTCAATTCTCAAATCCAATGCCTCCTAGAAACATAAGACAAGAAATAGAATGCATTGAGGAAGACGAAAATAAAGTTCTTATAAGGTTTGGGTCTATGAGAGAATTATCTAGTTCTCCTTGTACTTCTTCTTCCAACTATCCACGAAGATCTTTTTCTTTTCCTCAAAAAACAACTTCAGTCATTTCTGAACCAATCAAAGTCAGATATAAATCTCCTATTCCTGAATATGAAGCAAATGCTTCTCAAACTTCTCAAATCTCTTCATCTAGACCTGCATCTCCCACAATGTCTGATATGCAAAATTTTGACTCTATCAATACAATTACTAAAGATTTTGAAATAGATAAAAACTATCTAAGAGATGAATTTAATTCCTCTCACAATGCTGAACATCGAGATTGGTTTAGATCTTTTTCTCGCTCCTTTAAAGACTCAATAAGAGATGTATGGTATAAAGATATGAATACTATTCAAATTAATATCCCGTTTTTTACATGGTTTTTATTGTTTTGTGAAAAACAAGGTATTGCTAATCCATATTCTCAAAATCACATATTTGTACAAACCAAACTTCAAAAAAATTGGGTTTTGAAGGATGGACAAACAATTAGTTCAGTTCATCCACCATTACAAAATATTACTTTTCCCTATTATGACCGTGAAATAAAGGCTAGTCCTTTTAAAGAAGGAAGAGTAGATCAAACAGATAAAACTCCAAATGTAGAAGACATCATTAAAATTTATCATCAAAATAATTTTACAAATCAAATCCTTCATACCGTTGCTACACAAGTAGATCAACTTTCAAATAAGGTTGATAATTTACAAAAAGAAACCTCTAGATCCATAGCCCCTAATACGATTGCATCATTAGGATCTAATAAGGTTTCTGCACCGCATTTCAAACCACCAGGATTAACTATACCTATGACTCAAATGTTTCCAAAAAATGGTTTTACTTCTTCTAACTCTAATTCTGCAGTGTTAGATAAAATTCAAAAATCTTTACAAAAATTAGCAGATAGTCCAAGTCATATTAAGGTTTTGAGTAAATATCAAAGTTCAGAGATATCTTCTGATGAAGAAAATTCTGAGTCTTTAATCATTTCAAAAGTTGCAAAGCAATTTCAAGAATCTGATAATGATCCTCATCAAATTAATAAAATACGATCATCTTGGAAGAATATCCCTACAAAAAACTATTATCCTAGGCCTACTCCTGTTGATCTTCAATATGAAGAAAGGTCTACATTTACCTCCAAATCCTTTTCCCCAGATATGATCCATGAATGGAACATAGATGGAAAATCTGATTATGAAATTCTTAATACTCTTCAAAATATGGGAATGGCTATTGTAGCTTACAAGGCAAAACCTTTGGATGAACAAATAATTTTTGGTTTTATTATATCAGGTTTTACTGGGCAATTAAAAAACTGGTGGGATAATCTTCTCACTTTACAAGACAGATTAGAAATTTTGAATCACGTTACTGACATCATGGATGATCAAGGAAATGTATTTCAAAAATCTGACTGCTGTGATTTCTTAATCATAGTTATTGCCTTTCATTTTGTCGGTAAGCCTACTCAAACTCTTTCTTCTGGAGAAACGATTTTACAAAATTTACGTTGCCCAACATTAAGTGACTATAGATGGTATAAAGATACCTTCTTTAGTTATGTTTTACAAAGACAAGATTGCAATCAAAGTTTTTGGAAAGAAAAATTTATATCAGGACTACCAAAATTATTTGCTCAAAGAATTTTTAGAAAAATAGCTGAACATGATACAGATAAAGAACAAGCTCTTAATAATACTACTTATGGAGGACTTTTCGCTTTCATTAAAAAGGAAGGTCTTTCTTTATGTGAAGAACTCAAACTCCAAGCCAAATATACCTCTGAAAAGAAACAATCTAGGAAAGAAATTGGATGTTTCTGTGAAGCATTTGGTATGGAAGCTATTAGAGCTCCCTCTACAAAAAAGAAAATTAAAAAACAATTTTCTAGATTTTCAAAAGATAAAAATAAAAATTCTTATCCTTCTTATTATCGAAAGAAACGAGGAAAGAAAAATTTCGGAAATTTCCGAAAATCAAACAAAGCTTTCAAAATCTTTTGTTATTCGTGTGGAAAACCTGGACATAAAGCAAATGCTTGTACCACAAAGAAAAAGATTCAAGAATTATTTATTAACGACTCTGAGCTAGGAGATAAAATATCCAAAATATTATTACAAACCCCTGAGTCTACTTCTTCTTCTTCTTCAGAAAAGGAAGATGACGAAATTTTACAAATTAATGATCAAACTTCTGATTCTGAATCTTCGATTTCTTCCTCTCCTATCAAATGCATTAATGTTTTAACAGATAAAGAGAAAAATGTGGAATTTCTTTTTGATCTCGTTGACAAAATCCAAGATAAAGAGATCAAAAGAGAAACCCTTTTGAAACTCAAAACTATGGTTTTGGGTGAAACCTCTACCTCTAAAAACAAAGAAAGTATTCCAATTCCTCAAATTGAACCTTTCAATATTTCAAAATTATTAGAAAAATACTCTTCCAAAGAAATGACTTCTAAATTAATTCCTATTAAGAATCAAACTCTTTCGGTCAAAGATCTTCAACTTGAAATAAATAAAATCAAAGAAGACATCATTTCTATCAAAAATAGTTTAAAGCATTTAGAAATCAAAGATTTCGAACTTGAAACAAAATTATCTATTTTAGAAAACCCCATCTATAAAGAAAATCTTTCTTTGGGAAAAGAGAAAGTTAATGGGGATGATGATGATTTTATCACTGTTATTAATAAAATTAATTTTCAAAAATGGTATGCACCAGTTACTTTTCAAATTGGAGATTTTCAAAAAACCTATATTGCTTTAATTGATAGTGGAGCGGATCAAAATTGCTTAAGGGAAGGATTAGTCCCAACTAAATTTTATGAAAAAACAAAAACTCGGTTATATAGTGCAAATAGTTCACCCATGGATATTAAATATAAAATTTCAAAAGGAAAGATCATAAATGAAAATTATAGTTTTACTAATACTTTCATTATTATTAATGATATTAAGGAAGAAATAATATTAGGCACTCCCTTTTTAACACAAATTTATCCTTTTTGGGTTGATGACAAAGGTGTTCATACAAAAATTTTAGGGAAACAATTATCATTTCCTTTTTTAAGTCCCATGTTACAAAAAGATATTAATTTATTACAAAATTCTTCAGTAATACAAAGTATAAATTTAATAAAACAAAAAGAATTTCAAATTTCTTCTTTAAAAGAAGAAATTTCTTTTCAAAGGATTGAAGAACAATTACAACAATCAAAATTGCAACAAAAAATTTTTAATTTAGAAAATATTTTTAAATCAAAAGTTTGTGCTGATATTCCAAATGCCTTTTGGGATAGAAAAAGGCATATTGTCACATTGCCATATGAAAAAGATTTCTCTGAAAAAAATATTCCTACAAAAGCTAGACCCATCCAAATGAATTCTGAGTTTAATGATGTCTTCTACATTTGGAGTTTTATCTGTTTGATCTACTCTTCCTTCTTTAAAAGGACTAGCCTTTATTTCACGGTCATAATAGGGAAAAGTAATATTTTGTAATGGTGGATGAACTGAACTAATTGTTTGTCCATCCTTCAAAACCCAATTTTTTTGAAGTTTGGTTTGTACAAATATGTGATTTTGAGAATATGGATTAGCAATACCTTGTTTTTCACAAAACAATAAAAACCATGTAAAAAACGGGATATTAATTTGAATAGTATTCATATCTTTATACCATACATCTCTTATTGAGTCTTTAAAGGAGCGAGAAAAAGATCTAAACCAATCTCGATGTTCAGCATTGTGAGAGGAATTAAATTCATCTCTTAGATAGTTTTTATCTATTTCAAAATCTTTAGTAATTGTATTGATAGAGTCAAAATTTTGCATATCAGACATTGTGGGAGATGCAGGTCTAGATGAAGAGATTTGAGAAGTTTGAGAAGCATTTGCTTCATATTCAGGAATAGGAGATTTATATCTGACTTTGATTGGTTCAGAAATGACTGAAGTTGTTTTTTGAGGAAAAGAAAAAGATCTTCGTGGATAGTTGGAAGAAGAAGTACAAGGAGAACTAGATAATTCTCTCATAGACCCAAACCTTATAAGAACTTTATTTTCGTCTTCCTCAATGCATTCTATTTCTTGTCTTATGTTTCTAGGAGGCATTGGATTTGAGAATTGAAATGTCTCAGGAATAGAAATTTGATCCCATCTCAAGGTTTTTGCTGTAGAAACTATTGATTTAGTATTCTCAGCATGAACCTCTATAAAAATAGTTTCTTCTTTTGAAGAAGCCTCATGTATGAATTTTGGATTAACTGTGGAATTCATTAATCTAAAATAAACACGGAAAACAATTGCAAAATTTCTAGCAAACTCTTTAAATTTATTATTTAAAATTTGAATATCTAAAATTAATGAAGATAAGATTAATGGGTCTTGAAGATCTACTGTAAAGTTTGGAAAACAATTGAAATATATTGGGCCATTACAGATATTAGTTTGAATCATAGCCAAAACAGAATCTTTATAATTATTAAGTCGATCGTCTCTGAGAGCTAGGAAAATTGGACAATCAACTCCTTTATGAACTAATGGTTTTATTCCTATTTGAACAAGGCCAAAATGAATGAATCTAAATCTGTGTTTGAGATAAGCTTTAATGCTGGATTCTGAAAGTAAATGCATAGTTTCAGATTCTTTTTGAATGCTTCTAGTCTCTTCATGAGTTTTGATGCTAAATGCAGTCTTAAAATCAGTAATGCCTATATGATAAATTTTTGTAAGATTTTCTTTTGGAATTTCCCAATTTGAAAAGTTCTTTTCTATATGAACTTCACTACTTTGAATTATATTATTAGGTGATCCTAAACTAATAGCTTTCCTTAACCAGTTTGCCATTAATAAATTAAATGTTGCATAAACTAAATATGACTGAATTGAATGGGAACAGTGGGACCACCTAACCGAGAACACCAAGACTTAAAATGGCTTACCAACAACTTAATTAGGCTGACCAAGCACTTTACCAACACTCAATACAAATGCAATTTAATAAATGCACAATTAATCAATTTAATAACTTACTGGCTCTGATACCAATAGGGAGTACAGGATCGATAGAGAAAATAATTTAATAAATTTGTGGATATAAATCTTATTATATAATTGATAATAATAAGATAAGTAAAGAAAGTTAGATTTATTTGAGATAAGACTTAAACAAAAGAAAATTACAGGATGCTCTCATCTTAGAGCTAGACACTTTATTTATACACAAAGGAAGAGATAAGGTGCAATCTGCTCTTCCAATAAGAAATTAAAGAGAAATAGTACAAACATAATTATTAAAGTTACACTATAATACTGTAGAAGATGCTTTGAATTACTATTGAAGATGCTTTACTGTTGAAGATGCTTTGAATTACTGTTGGAGATGCTTTTGATTTCGTCATTGCTTACGTTTGTGCTTCCGGATGAATTAATTTGAGTTGTTGAACATTTGAATTGAACTTTTGTGAACTCAATATTAAAAGTCGTATGGATCTTGAGCAAATGGGCCACCAAATGTTGGATCATAAGACTCATTTGAAAACTCCGATAAAATCTCATCAGAGGATTCTTCTGATAATATTTTCTTTGCATATTGTGGATCTTCAAGAATCTTTTTGAGAATAGCTTTCTGGACTTTAGATAATGATTCTGAATTTGGACTTTCTACTTTGGGATTTTTATTGTGTTGAGGAGAGTTTGAATTTGATGTTGCTTTTGAGGGTGAAGGTTTGTTGGTGGTTGATGGAGATTGGTATTCCATTTTTATACCGGTTTGAAAAAAGGAGATAACATTTTTTGTTGAACAAATTTCTAAGGTAAATTTGTCCCACCATTTAATTTTGAATTCTCTTATTAATGAATATGGATATGGACGTGGAAGGTGTTGTTTGAGACAGTAACTCCAACATAGAATCCATGGAATTTTAAATTCTGCATGAAACATGACTGGAGTTTCATAAGCTTGATAATTTGAATTGGCAACAAAAGTTGTGAAACCCTCATTGCATTCTTTTGGATAAATTTGAGGAGTTGGTCCAAATAAATACCACCAATGATAAAACCACATAGGATATTTCTTTGGACAATATTTGTCAAATATAAAAAACCATGAATGATCAAATGGTCTGAATAAAAATGCTCTATACCAGGCCATTTTGTAATCATAGTATGAGTAATTTTGAGGGAAAAATCTTTTTGAAAAAATTCGTTCTGCATAAGGGTCTCCCCATTCTACAGACGAAATAATTTTCTTAAAAATACATTTTGAATAAATTATTTTTTCTGAAGAATCCTTGATATGTTGGATTTCAACAGAGTTTGAATCTACTAAAATAAATTCATAAAACCTTTGAGTTTTAAAACGATTTTCTGGTATCCATTCGCAACCTTTTGGAAAAGTTTTTTGATTGATTGAATTAATAATTTGTGGGCTTTGAGGAATTGTAAAATTAGTGAGATATACATTTTCTATTTCGGTTTTTGTAATGTATGCAGATTTGGTAAAGCTTTGTGTTGGTATTTTTGTAGTTGGTTCTTTTTGTTTTGAATTTGAAATAATATTTTGTGAAGTAGGCTCTTGAACAATTTGTGAATATGGAAGTGGGGGAAAATCATTTAGTTGAGTAAATTTGTTTGAAATGGATAGGGTAGTTTGAAGATTTTTGGAGGATGAAAATTTATTTTGTTCTGTTTTGTTTGGTTTTGGATCTGGTTCCATTTCGTAATCATCTGAACTCTGGAACCCTTTGAGTTTTTCTTGCTGATTCTTCTTCCTTGGCATTATGATGTCCCTGTAGAAATTCTCTGGTTAAGAAATCAGGGAGAGAGTTACTTTCGCCTCTTATATGCTCTATTTGAAAATCAAATACTGATAAAATTGCTTGCCAAGAAAAACTCAAAGGGTTCCAGAGTTCAGATGATTACGAAATGGAACCAGATCCAAAACCAAACAAAACAGAACAAAATAAATTTTCATCCTCCAAAAATCTTCAAACTACCCTATCCATTTCAAACAAATTTACTCAACTAAATGATTTTCCCCCACTTCCATATTCACAAATTGTTCAAGAGCCTACTTCACAAAATATTATTTCAAATTCAAAACAAAAAGAACCAACTACAAAAATACCAACACAAAGCTTTACCAAATCTGCATACATTACAAAAACCGAAATAGAAAATGTATATCTCACTAATTTTACAATTCCTCAAAGCCCACAAATTATTAATTCAATCAATCAAAAAACTTTTCCAAAAGGTTGCGAATGGATACCAGAAAATCGTTTTAAAACTCAAAGGTTTTATGAATTTATTTTAGTAGATTCAAACTCTGTTGAAATCCAACATATCAAGGATTCTTCAGAAAAAATAATTTATTCAAAATGTATTTTTAAGAAAATTATTTCGTCTGTAGAATGGGGAGACCCTTATGCAGAACGAATTTTTTCAAAAAGATTTTTCCCTCAAAATTACTCATACTATGATTACAAAATGGCCTGGTATAGAGCATTTTTATTCAGACCATTTGATCATTCATGGTTTTTTATATTTGACAAATATTGTCCAAAGAAATATCCTATGTGGTTTTATCATTGGTGGTATTTATTTGGACTAACTCCTCAAATTTATCCAAAAGAATGCAATGAGGGTTTCACAACTTTTGTTGCCAATTCAAATTATCAAGCTTATGAAACTCCAGTCATGTTTCATGCAGAATTTAAAATTCCATGGATTCTATGTTGGAGTTACTGTCTCAAACAACACCTTCCACGTCCATATCCATATTCATTAATAAGAGAATTCAAAATTAAATGGTGGGACAAATTTACCTTAGAAATTTGTTCAACAAAAAATGTTATCTCCTTTTTTCAAACCGGTATAAAAATGGAATACCAATCTCCATCAACCACCAACAAACCTTCACCCTCAAAAGCAACATCAAATTCAAACTCTCCTCAACACAATAAAAATCCCAAAGTAGAAAGTCCAAATTCAGAATCATTATCTAAAGTCCAGAAAGCTATTCTCAAAAAGATTCTTGAAGATCCACAATATGCAAAGAAAATATTATCAGAAGAATCCTCTGATGAGATTTTATCGGAGTTTTCAAATGAGTCTTATGATCCAACATTTGGTGGCCCATTTGCTCAAGATCCATACGACTTTTAATATTGAGTTCACAAAAGTTCAATTCAAATGTTCAACAACTCAAATTAATTCATCCGGAAGCACAAACGTAAGCAATGACGAAATCAAAAGCATCTCCAACAGTAATTCAAAGCATCTTCAACAGTAAAGCATCTTCAATAGTAATTCAAAGCATCTTCTACAGTATTATAGTGTAACTTTAATAATTATGTTTGTACTATTTCTCTTTAATTTCTTATTGGAAGAGCAGATTGCACCTTATCTCTTCCTTTGTGTATAAATAAAGTGTCTAGCTCTAAGATGAGAGCATCCTGTAATTTTCTTTTGTTTAAGTCTTATCTCAAATAAATCTAACTTTCTTTACTTATCTTATTATTATCAATTATATAATAAGATTTATATCCACAAATTTATTAAATTATTTTCTCTATCGATCCTGTACTCCCTATTGGTATCAGAGCCAGTAAGTTATTAAATTGATTAATTGTGCATTTATTAAATTGCATTTGTATTGAGTGTTGGTAAAGTGCTTGGTCAGCCTAATTAAGTTGTTGGTAAGCCATTTTAAGTCTTGGTGTTCTCGGTTAGGTGGTCCCACTGTTCCCATTCAATTCAGTCATATTTAGTTTATGCAACATTTAATTTATTAATGGCAAACTGGTTAAGGAAAGCTATTAGTTTAGGATCACCTAATAATATAATTCAAAGTAGTGAAGTTCATATAGAAAAGAACTTTTCAAATTGGGAAATTCCAAAAGAAAATCTTACAAAAATTTATCATATAGGCATTACTGATTTTAAGACTGCATTTAGCATCAAAACTCATGAAGAGACTAGAAGCATTCAAAAAGAATCTGAAACTATGCATTTACTTTCAGAATCCAGCATTAAAGCTTATCTCAAACACAGATTTAGATTCATTCATTTTGGCCTTGTTCAAATAGGAATAAAACCATTAGTTCATAAAGGAGTTGATTGTCCAATTTTCCTAGCTCTCAGAGACGATCGACTTAATAATTATAAAGATTCTGTTTTGGCTATGATTCAAACTAATATCTGTAATGGCCCAATATATTTCAATTGTTTTCCAAACTTTACAGTAGATCTTCAAGACCCATTAATCTTATCTTCATTAATTTTAGATATTCAAATTTTAAATAATAAATTTAAAGAGTTTGCTAGAAATTTTGCAATTGTTTTCCGTGTTTATTTTAGATTAATGAATTCCACAGTTAATCCAAAATTCATACATGAGGCTTCTTCAAAAGAAGAAACTATTTTTATAGAGGTTCATGCTGAGAATACTAAATCAATAGTTTCTACAGCAAAAACCTTGAGATGGGATCAAATTTCTATTCCTGAGACATTTCAATTCTCAAATCCAATGCCTCCTAGAAACATAAGACAAGAAATAGAATGCATTGAGGAAGACGAAAATAAAGTTCTTATAAGGTTTGGGTCTATGAGAGAATTATCTAGTTCTCCTTGTACTTCTTCTTCCAACTATCCACGAAGATCTTTTTCTTTTCCTCAAAAAACAACTTCAGTCATTTCTGAACCAATCAAAGTCAGATATAAATCTCCTATTCCTGAATATGAAGCAAATGCTTCTCAAACTTCTCAAATCTCTTCATCTAGACCTGCATCTCCCACAATGTCTGATATGCAAAATTTTGACTCTATCAATACAATTACTAAAGATTTTGAAATAGATAAAAACTATCTAAGAGATGAATTTAATTCCTCTCACAATGCTGAACATCGAGATTGGTTTAGATCTTTTTCTCGCTCCTTTAAAGACTCAATAAGAGATGTATGGTATAAAGATATGAATACTATTCAAATTAATATCCCGTTTTTTACATGGTTTTTATTGTTTTGTGAAAAACAAGGTATTGCTAATCCATATTCTCAAAATCACATATTTGTACAAACCAAACTTCAAAAAAATTGGGTTTTGAAGGATGGACAAACAATTAGTTCAGTTCATCCACCATTACAAAATATTACTTTTCCCTATTATGACCGTGAAATAAAGGCTAGTCCTTTTAAAGAAGGAAGAGTAGATCAAACAGATAAAACTCCAAATGTAGAAGACATCATTAAAATTTATCATCAAAATAATTTTACAAATCAAATCCTTCATACCGTTGCTACACAAGTAGATCAACTTTCAAATAAGGTTGATAATTTACAAAAAGAAACCTCTAGATCCATAGCCCCTAATACGATTGCATCATTAGGATCTAATAAGGTTTCTGCACCGCATTTCAAACCACCAGGATTAACTATACCTATGACTCAAATGTTTCCAAAAAATGGTTTTACTTCTTCTAACTCTAATTCTGCAGTGTTAGATAAAATTCAAAAATCTTTACAAAAATTAGCAGATAGTCCAAGTCATATTAAGGTTTTGAGTAAATATCAAAGTTCAGAGATATCTTCTGATGAAGAAAATTCTGAGTCTTTAATCATTTCAAAAGTTGCAAAGCAATTTCAAGAATCTGATAATGATCCTCATCAAATTAATAAAATACGATCATCTTGGAAGAATATCCCTACAAAAAACTATTATCCTAGGCCTACTCCTGTTGATCTTCAATATGAAGAAAGGTCTACATTTACCTCCAAATCCTTTTCCCCAGATATGATCCATGAATGGAACATAGATGGAAAATCTGATTATGAAATTCTTAATACTCTTCAAAATATGGGAATGGCTATTGTAGCTTACAAGGCAAAACCTTTGGATGAACAAATAATTTTTGGTTTTATTATATCAGGTTTTACTGGGCAATTAAAAAACTGGTGGGATAATCTTCTCACTTTACAAGACAGATTAGAAATTTTGAATCACGTTACTGACATCATGGATGATCAAGGAAATGTATTTCAAAAATCTGACTGCTGTGATTTCTTAATCATAGTTATTGCCTTTCATTTTGTCGGTAACCCTACTCAAACTCTTTCTTCTGGAGAAACGATTTTACAAAATTTACGTTGCCCAACATTAAGTGACTATAGATGGTATAAAGATACCTTCTTTAGTTATGTTTTACAAAGACAAGATTGCAATCAAAGTTTTTGGAAAGAAAAATTTATATCAGGACTACCAAAATTATTTGCTCAAAGAATTTTTAGAAAAATAGCTGAACATGATACAGATAAAGAACAAGCTCTTAATAATACTACTTATGGAGGACTTTTCGCTTTCATTAAAAAGGAAGGTCTTTCTTTATGTGAAGAACTCAAACTCCAAGCCAAATATACCTCTGAAAAGAAACAATCTAGGAAAGAAATTGGATGTTTCTGTGAAGCATTTGGTATGGAAGCTATTAGAGCTCCCTCTACAAAAAAGAAAATTAAAAAACAATTTTCTAGATTTTCAAAAGATAAAAATAAAAATTCTTATCCTTCTTATTATCGAAAGAAACGAGGAAAGAAAAATTTCGGAAATTTCCGAAAATCAAACAAAGCTTTCAAAATCTTTTGTTATTCGTGTGGAAAACCTGGACATAAAGCAAATGCTTGTACCACAAAGAAAAAGATTCAAGAATTATTTATTAACGACTCTGAGCTAGGAGATAAAATATCCAAAATATTATTACAAACCCCTGAGTCTACTTCTTCTTCTTCTTCAGAAAAGGAAGATGACGAAATTTTACAAATTAATGATCAAACTTCTGATTCTGAATCTTCGATTTCTTCCTCTCCTATCAAATGCATTAATGTTTTAACAGATAAAGAGAAAAATGTGGAATTTCTTTTTGATCTCGTTGACAAAATCCAAGATAAAGAGATCAAAAGAGAAACCCTTTTGAAACTCAAAACTATGGTTTTGGGTGAAACCTCTACCTCTAAAAACAAAGAAAGTATTCCAATTCCTCAAATTGAACCTTTCAATATTTCAAAATTATTAGAAAAATACTCTTCCAAAGAAATGACTTCTAAATTAATTCCTATTAAGAATCAAACTCTTTCGGTCAAAGATCTTCAACTTGAAATAAATAAAATCAAAGAAGACATCATTTCTATCAAAAATAGTTTAAAGCATTTAGAAATCAAAGATTTCGAACTTGAAACAAAATTATCTATTTTAGAAAACCCCATCTATAAAGAAAATCTTTCTTTGGGAAAAGAGAAAGTTAATGGGGATGATGATGATTTTATCACTGTTATTAATAAAATTAATTTTCAAAAATGGTATGCACCAGTTACTTTTCAAATTGGAGATTTTCAAAAAACCTATATTGCTTTAATTGATAGTGGAGCGGATCAAAATTGCTTAAGGGAAGGATTAGTCCCAACTAAATTTTATGAAAAAACAAAAACTCGGTTATATAGTGCAAATAGTTCACCCATGGATATTAAATATAAAATTTCAAAAGGAAAGATCATAAATGAAAATTATAGTTTTACTAATACTTTCATTATTATTAATGATATTAAGGAAGAAATAATATTAGGCACTCCCTTTTTAACACAAATTTATCCTTTTTGGGTTGATGACAAAGGTGTTCATACAAAAATTTTAGGGAAACAATTATCATTTCCTTTTTTAAGTCCCATGTTACAAAAAGATATTAATTTATTACAAAATTCTTCAGTAATACAAAGTATAAATTTAATAAAACAAAAAGAATTTCAAATTTCTTCTTTAAAAGAAGAAATTTCTTTTCAAAGGATTGAAGAACAATTACAACAATCAAAATTGCAACAAAAAATTTTTAATTTAGAAAATATTTTTAAATCAAAAGTTTGTGCTGATATTCCAAATGCCTTTTGGGATAGAAAAAGGCATATTGTCACATTGCCATATGAAAAAGATTTCTCTGAAAAAAATATTCCTACAAAAGCTAGACCCATCCAAATGAATTCTGAGCATCTTGAATTCTGCAAGAAAGAAATTCAAACTCTTTTAGATAAAAAATTAATAACTCCATCCAAATCTCCTTGGAGCTGTGCAGCATTTTATGTTATGAATGCAGCAGAAAAAGAAAGAGGAGTTCCTAGATTAGTTATTAATTACAAACCTTTAAACAAAGTTCTTCAATGGATAAGATATCCAATCCCAAATAAAAGAGATTTAATTAATCGCTTATATAAAGCCAAAATATTTTCAAAATTTGATATGAAATCTGGTTTCTGGCAAATACAAATTGCTAAAGAAGATAGGTATAAAACTGCATTCACGGTACCATTTGGACATTATGAGTGGAATGTAATGCCTTTTGGACTTAAAAATGCTCCTTCTGAATTTCAACATATAATGAATGATATTTTCAATCAATTTTCTTCATTCATAATTGTTTATATAGATGATGTTTTAATTTTTTCTCATGATATTGATCAACATTTCAAACATTTACATATATTTCTAAACACTGTTGAAAAAAATGGTTTAGTAGTTTCTGCCACTAAAATGAAATTATTTCAAACAAAAATTAGATTTTTGGGACATGACATTTATAAAGGAACAATCAAGCCAATTACAAGGTCTTTAGAATTTGCAGAAAAATTCCCTAACGAAATTAAAGACAAAACCCAGTTACAAAGATTTTTGGGATGTCTAAATTATATATCAGATTTTTTCCCAAAGCTCAGACAAATTTGCATGCCCCTCTTTCAAAGACTTCAAAAAAATCCGCCTCCCTGGTCAGAAATTCATACTAAGACTATTATTGAATTAAAACAAAAAATCAAATCACTTCCATGTCTAGGCATTCCAGATCCATCTGCATTCATGATAGTAGAAACAGATGCATCAGAAATAGGATATGGTGGCATATTAAAACAAAGAATAGATACAAAAGAACAATTAGTTAGATTTCATTCAGGTCTCTGGCTCGGACCTCAAAAAAATTATTCTACCATTAAAAAGGAAATTTTATCTATAGTACTATGCGTTTCAAAATTTCAAGATGATCTTTACAACAAAAAATTTTTGATAAGGATCGACTGCAAATCTGCAAAAGAGGTTCTAGAAAAGGATGTCAAAAACATTGTTTCTAAACAAATTTTTGCAAGATGGCAAGCAATTTTATCAGTATTTGATTTTCAAATAGAGCATATAAGAGGCGAAAGTAACTCTCTCCCTGATTTCTTAACCAGAGAATTTCTACAGGGACATCATAATGCCAAGGAAGAAGAATCAGCAAGAAAAACTCAAAGGGTTCCAGAGTTCAGATGATTACGAAATGGAACCAGATCCAAAACCAAACAAAACAGAACAAAATAAATTTTCATCCTCCAAAAATCTTCAAACTACCCTATCCATTTCAAACAAATTTACTCAACTAAATGATTTTCCCCCACTTCCATATTCACAAATTGTTCAAGAGCCTACTTCACAAAATATTATTTCAAATTCAAAACAAAAAGAACCAACTACAAAAATACCAACACAAAGCTTTACCAAATCTGCATACATTACAAAAACCGAAATAGAAAATGTATATCTCACTAATTTTACAATTCCTCAAAGCCCACAAATTATTAATTCAATCAATCAAAAAACTTTTCCAAAAGGTTGCGAATGGATACCAGAAAATCGTTTTAAAACTCAAAGGTTTTATGAATTTATTTTAGTAGATTCAAACTCTGTTGAAATCCAACATATCAAGGATTCTTCAGAAAAAATAATTTATTCAAAATGTATTTTTAAGAAAATTATTTCATCTGTAGAATGGGGAGACCCTTATGCAGAACGAATTTTTTCAAAAAGATTTTTCCCTCAAAATTACTCATACTATGATTACAAAATGGCCTGGTATAGAGCATTTTTATTCAGACCATTTGATCATTCATGGTTTTTTATATTTGACAAATATTGTCCAAAGAAATATCCTATGTGGTTTTATCATTGGTGGTATTTATTTGGACCAACTTCTCAAATTTATCCAAAAGAATGCAATGAGGGTTTCACAACTTTTGTTGCCAATTCAAATTATCAAGCTTATGAAACTCCAGTCATGTTTCATGCAGAATTTAAAATTCCATGGATTCTATGTTGGAGTTACTGTCTCAAACAACACCTTCCACGTCCATATCCATATTCATTAATAAGAGAATTCAAAATTAAATGGTGGGACAAATTTACCTTAGAAATTTGTTCAACAAAAAATGTTATCTCCTTTTTTCAAACCGGTATAAAAATGGAATACCAATCTCCATCAACCACCAACAAACCTTCACCCTCAAAAGCAACATCAAATTCAAACTCTCCTCAACACAATAAAAATCCCAAAGTAGAAAGTCCAAATTCAGAATCATTATCTAAAGTCCAGAAAGCTATTCTCAAAAAGATTCTTGAAGATCCACAATATGCAAAGAAAATATTATCAGAAGAATCCTCTGATGAGATTTTATCGGAGTTTTCAAATGAGTCTTATGATCCAACATTTGGTGGCCCATTTGCTCAAGATCCATACGACTTTTAATATTGAGTTCACAAAAGTTCAATTCAAATGTTCAACAACTCAAATTAATTCATCCGGAAGCACAAACGTAAGCAATGACGAAATCAAAAGCATCTCCAACAGTAATTCAAAGCATCTTCAACAGTAAAGCATCTTCAATAGTAATTCAAAGCATCTTCTACAGTATTATAGTGTAACTTTAATAATTATGTTTGTACTATTTCTCTTTAATTTCTTATTGGAAGAGCAGATTGCACCTTATCTCTTCCTTTGTGTATAAATAAAGTGTCTAGCTCTAAGATGAGAGCATCCTGTAATTTTCTTTTGTTTAAGTCTTATCTCAAATAAATCTAACTTTCTTTACTTATCTTATTATTATCAATTATATAATAAGATTTATATCCACAAATTTATTAAATTATTTTCTCTATCGATCCTGTACTCCCTATTGGTATCAGAGCCAGTAAGTTATTAAATTGATTAATTGTGCATTTATTAAATTGCATTTGTATTGAGTGTTGGTAAAGTGCTTGGTCAGCCTAATTAAGTTGTTGGTAAGCCATTTTAAGTCTTGGTGTTCTCGGTTAGGTGGTCCCACTGTTCCCATTCAATTCAGTCATATTTAGTTTATGCAACATTTAATTTATTAATGGCAAACTGGTTAAGGAAAGCTATTAGTTTAGGATCACCTAATAATATAATTCAAAGTAGTGAAGTTCATATAGAAAAGAACTTTTCAAATTGGGAAATTCCAAAAGAAAATCTTACAAAAATTTATCATATAGGCATTACTGATTTTAAGACTGCATTTAGCATCAAAACTCATGAAGAGACTAGAAGCATTCAAAAAGAATCTGAAACTATGCATTTACTTTCAGAATCCAGCATTAAAGCTTATCTCAAACACAGATTTAGATTCATTCATTTTGGCCTTGTTCAAATAGGAATAAAACCATTAGTTCATAAAGGAGTTGATTGTCCAATTTTCCTAGCTCTCAGAGACGATCGACTTAATAATTATAAAGATTCTGTTTTGGCTATGATTCAAACTAATATCTGTAATGGCCCAATATATTTCAATTGTTTTCCAAACTTTACAGTAGATCTTCAAGACCCATTAATCTTATCTTCATTAATTTTAGATATTCAAATTTTAAATAATAAATTTAAAGAGTTTGCTAGAAATTTTGCAATTGTTTTCCGTGTTTATTTTAGATTAATGAATTCCACAGTTAATCCAAAATTCATACATGAGGCTTCTTCAAAAGAAGAAACTATTTTTATAGAGGTTCATGCTGAGAATACTAAATCAATAGTTTCTACAGCAAAAACCTTGAGATGGGATCAAATTTCTATTCCTGAGACATTTCAATTCTCAAATCCAATGCCTCCTAGAAACATAAGACAAGAAATAGAATGCATTGAGGAAGACGAAAATAAAGTTCTTATAAGGTTTGGGTCTATGAGAGAATTATCTAGTTCTCCTTGTACTTCTTCTTCCAACTATCCACGAAGATCTTTTTCTTTTCCTCAAAAAACAACTTCAGTCATTTCTGAACCAATCAAAGTCAGATATAAATCTCCTATTCCTGAATATGAAGCAAATGCTTCTCAAACTTCTCAAATCTCTTCATCTAGACCTGCATCTCCCACAATGTCTGATATGCAAAATTTTGACTCTATCAATACAATTACTAAAGATTTTGAAATAGATAAAAACTATCTAAGAGATGAATTTAATTCCTCTCACAATGCTGAACATCGAGATTGGTTTAGATCTTTTTCTCGCTCCTTTAAAGACTCAATAAGAGATGTATGGTATAAAGATATGAATACTATTCAAATTAATATCCCGTTTTTTACATGGTTTTTATTGTTTTGTGAAAAACAAGGTATTGCTAATCCATATTCTCAAAATCACATATTTGTACAAACCAAACTTCAAAAAAATTGGGTTTTGAAGGATGGACAAACAATTAGTTCAGTTCATCCACCATTACAAAATATTACTTTTCCCTATTATGACCGTGAAATAAAGGCTAGTCCTTTTAAAGAAGGAAGAGTAGATCAAACAGATAAAACTCCAAATGTAGAAGACATCATTAAAATTTATCATCAAAATAATTTTACAAATCAAATCCTTCATACCGTTGCTACACAAGTAGATCAACTTTCAAATAAGGTTGATAATTTACAAAAAGAAACCTCTAGATCCATAGCCCCTAATACGATTGCATCATTAGGATCTAATAAGGTTTCTGCACCGCATTTCAAACCACCAGGATTAACTATACCTATGACTCAAATGTTTCCAAAAAATGGTTTTACTTCTTCTAACTCTAATTCTGCAGTGTTAGATAAAATTCAAAAATCTTTACAAAAATTAGCAGATAGTCCAAGTCATATTAAGGTTTTGAGTAAATATCAAAGTTCAGAGATATCTTCTGATGAAGAAAATTCTGAGTCTTTAATCATTTCAAAAGTTGCAAAGCAATTTCAAGAATCTGATAATGATCCTCATCAAATTAATAAAATACGATCATCTTGGAAGAATATCCCTACAAAAAACTATTATCCTAGGCCTACTCCTGTTGATCTTCAATATGAAGAAAGGTCTACATTTACCTCCAAATCCTTTTCCCCAGATATGATCCATGAATGGAACATAGATGGAAAATCTGATTATGAAATTCTTAATACTCTTCAAAATATGGGAATGGCTATTGTAGCTTACAAGGCAAAACCTTTGGATGAACAAATAATTTTTGGTTTTATTATATCAGGTTTTACTGGGCAATTAAAAAACTGGTGGGATAATCTTCTCACTTTACAAGACAGATTAGAAATTTTGAATCACGTTACTGACATCATGGATGATCAAGGAAATGTATTTCAAAAATCTGACTGCTGTGATTTCTTAATCATAGTTATTGCCTTTCATTTTGTCGGTAACCCTACTCAAACTCTTTCTTCTGGAGAAACGATTTTACAAAATTTACGTTGCCCAACATTAAGTGACTATAGATGGTATAAAGATACCTTCTTTAGTTATGTTTTACAAAGACAAGATTGCAATCAAAGTTTTTGGAAAGAAAAATTTATATCAGGACTACCAAAATTATTTGCTCAAAGAATTTTTAGAAAAATAGCTGAACATGATACAGATAAAGAACAAGCTCTTAATAATACTACTTATGGAGGACTTTTCGCTTTCATTAAAAAGGAAGGTCTTTCTTTATGTGAAGAACTCAAACTCCAAGCCAAATATACCTCTGAAAAGAAACAATCTAGGAAAGAAATTGGATGTTTCTGTGAAGCATTTGGTATGGAAGCTATTAGAGCTCCCTCTACAAAAAAGAAAATTAAAAAACAATTTTCTAGATTTTCAAAAGATAAAAATAAAAATTCTTATCCTTCTTATTATCGAAAGAAACGAGGAAAGAAAAATTTCGGAAATTTCCGAAAATCAAACAAAGCTTTCAAAATCTTTTGTTATTCGTGTGGAAAACCTGGACATAAAGCAAATGCTTGTACCACAAAGAAAAAGATTCAAGAATTATTTATTAACGACTCTGAGCTAGGAGATAAAATATCCAAAATATTATTACAAACCCCTGAGTCTACTTCTTCTTCTTCTTCAGAAAAGGAAGATGACGAAATTTTACAAATTAATGATCAAACTTCTGATTCTGAATCTTCGATTTCTTCCTCTCCTATCAAATGCATTAATGTTTTAACAGATAAAGAGAAAAATGTGGAATTTCTTTTTGATCTCGTTGACAAAATCCAAGATAAAGAGATCAAAAGAGAAACCCTTTTGAAACTCAAAACTATGGTTTTGGGTGAAACCTCTACCTCTAAAAACAAAGAAAGTATTCCAATTCCTCAAATTGAACCTTTCAATATTTCAAAATTATTAGAAAAATACTCTTCCAAAGAAATGACTTCTAAATTAATTCCTATTAAGAATCAAACTCTTTCGGTCAAAGATCTTCAACTTGAAATAAATAAAATCAAAGAAGACATCATTTCTATCAAAAATAGTTTAAAGCATTTAGAAATCAAAGATTTCGAACTTGAAACAAAATTATCTATTTTAGAAAACCCCATCTATAAAGAAAATCTTTCTTTGGGAAAAGAGAAAGTTAATGGGGATGATGATGATTTTATCACTGTTATTAATAAAATTAATTTTCAAAAATGGTATGCACCAGTTACTTTTCAAATTGGAGATTTTCAAAAAACCTATATTGCTTTAATTGATAGTGGAGCGGATCAAAATTGCTTAAGGGAAGGATTAGTCCCAACTAAATTTTATGAAAAAACAAAAACTCGGTTATATAGTGCAAATAGTTCACCCATGGATATTAAATATAAAATTTCAAAAGGAAAGATCATAAATGAAAATTATAGTTTTACTAATACTTTCATTATTATTAATGATATTAAGGAAGAAATAATATTAGGCACTCCCTTTTTAACACAAATTTATCCTTTTTGGGTTGATGACAAAGGTGTTCATACAAAAATTTTAGGGAAACAATTATCATTTCCTTTTTTAAGTCCCATGTTACAAAAAGATATTAATTTATTACAAAATTCTTCAGTAATACAAAGTATAAATTTAATAAAACAAAAAGAATTTCAAATTTCTTCTTTAAAAGAAGAAATTTCTTTTCAAAGGATTGAAGAACAATTACAACAATCAAAATTGCAACAAAAAATTTTTAATTTAGAAAATATTTTTAAATCAAAAGTTTGTGCTGATATTCCAAATGCCTTTTGGGATAGAAAAAGGCATATTGTCACATTGCCATATGAAAAAGATTTCTCTGAAAAAAATATTCCTACAAAAGCTAGACCCATCCAAATGAATTCTGAGCATCTTGAATTCTGCAAGAAAGAAATTCAAACTCTTTTAGATAAAAAATTAATAACTCCATCCAAATCTCCTTGGAGCTGTGCAGCATTTTATGTTATGAATGCAGCAGAAAAAGAAAGAGGAGTTCCTAGATTAGTTATTAATTACAAACCTTTAAACAAAGTTCTTCAATGGATAAGATATCCAATCCCAAATAAAAGAGATTTAATTAATCGCTTATATAAAGCCAAAATATTTTCAAAATTTGATATGAAATCTGGTTTCTGGCAAATACAAATTGCTAAAGAAGATAGGTATAAAACTGCATTCACGGTACCATTTGGACATTATGAGTGGAATGTAATGCCTTTTGGACTTAAAAATGCTCCTTCTGAATTTCAACATATAATGAATGATATTTTCAATCAATTTTCTTCATTCATAATTGTTTATATAGATGATGTTTTAATTTTTTCTCATGATATTGATCAACATTTCAAACATTTACATATATTTCTAAACACTGTTGAAAAAAATGGTTTAGTAGTTTCTGCCACTAAAATGAAATTATTTCAAACAAAAATTAGATTTTTGGGACATGACATTTATAAAGGAACAATCAAGCCAATTACAAGGTCTTTAGAATTTGCAGAAAAATTCCCTAACGAAATTAAAGACAAAACCCAGTTACAAAGATTTTTGGGATGTCTAAATTATATATCAGATTTTTTCCCAAAGCTCAGACAAATTTGCATGCCCCTCTTTCAAAGACTTCAAAAAAATCCGCCTCCCTGGTCAGAAATTCATACTAAGACTATTATTGAATTAAAACAAAAAATCAAATCACTTCCATGTCTAGGCATTCCAGATCCATCTGCATTCATGATAGTAGAAACAGATGCATCAGAAATAGGATATGGTGGCATATTAAAACAAAGAATAGATACAAAAGAACAATTAGTTAGATTTCATTCAGGTCTCTGGCTCGGACCTCAAAAAAATTATTCTACCATTAAAAAGGAAATTTTATCTATAGTACTATGCGTTTCAAAATTTCAAGATGATCTTTACAACAAAAAATTTTTGATAAGGATCGACTGCAAATCTGCAAAAGAGGTTCTAGAAAAGGATGTCAAAAACATTGTTTCTAAACAAATTTTTGCAAGATGGCAAGCAATTTTATCAGTATTTGATTTTCAAATAGAGCATATAAGAGGCGAAAGTAACTCTCTCCCTGATTTCTTAACCAGAGAATTTCTACAGGGACATCATAATGCCAAGGAAGAAGAATCAGCAAGAAAAACTCAAAGGGTTCCAGAGTTCAGATGATTACGAAATGGAACCAGATCCAAAACCAAACAAAACAGAACAAAATAAATTTTCATCCTCCAAAAATCTTCAAACTACCCTATCCATTTCAAACAAATTTACTCAACTAAATGATTTTCCCCCACTTCCATATTCACAAATTGTTCAAGAGCCTACTTCACAAAATATTATTTCAAATTCAAAACAAAAAGAACCAACTACAAAAATACCAACACAAAGCTTTACCAAATCTGCATACATTACAAAAACCGAAATAGAAAATGTATATCTCACTAATTTTACAATTCCTCAAAGCCCACAAATTATTAATTCAATCAATCAAAAAACTTTTCCAAAAGGTTGCGAATGGATACCAGAAAATCGTTTTAAAACTCAAAGGTTTTATGAATTTATTTTAGTAGATTCAAACTCTGTTGAAATCCAACATATCAAGGATTCTTCAGAAAAAATAATTTATTCAAAATGTATTTTTAAGAAAATTATTTCGTCTGTAGAATGGGGAGACCCTTATGCAGAACGAATTTTTTCAAAAAGATTTTTCCCTCAAAATTACTCATACTATGATTACAAAATGGCCTGGTATAGAGCATTTTTATTCAGACCATTTGATCATTCATGGTTTTTTATATTTGACAAATATTGTCCAAAGAAATATCCTATGTGGTTTTATCATTGGTGGTATTTATTTGGACCAACTCCTCAAATTTATCCAAAAGAATGCAATGAGGGTTTCACAACTTTTGTTGCCAATTCAAATTATCAAGCTTATGAAACTCCAGTCATGTTTCATGCAGAATTTAAAATTCCATGGATTCTATGTTGGAGTTACTGTCTCAAACAACACCTTCCACGTCCATATCCATATTCATTAATAAGAGAATTCAAAATTAAATGGTGGGACAAATTTACCTTAGAAATTTGTTCAACAAAAAATGTTATCTCCTTTTTTCAAACCGGTATAAAAATGGAATACCAATCTCCATCAACCACCAACAAACCTTCACCCTCAAAAGCAACATCAAATTCAAACTCTCCTCAACACAATAAAAATCCCAAAGTAGAAAGTCCAAATTCAGAATCATTATCTAAAGTCCAGAAAGCTATTCTCAAAAAGATTCTTGAAGATCCACAATATGCAAAGAAAATATTATCAGAAGAATCCTCTGATGAGATTTTATCGGAGTTTTCAAATGAGTCTTATGATCCAACATTTGGTGGCCCATTTGCTCAAGATCCATACGACTTTTAATATTGAGTTCACAAAAGTTCAATTCAAATGTTCAACAACTCAAATTAATTCATCCGGAAGCACAAACGTAAGCAATGACGAAATCAAAAGCATCTCCAACAGTAATTCAAAGCATCTTCAACAGTAAAGCATCTTCAATAGTAATTCAAAGCATCTTCTACAGTATTATAGTGTAACTTTAATAATTATGTTTGTACTATTTCTCTTTAATTTCTTATTGGAAGAGCAGATTGCACCTTATCTCTTCCTTTGTGTATAAATAAAGTGTCTAGCTCTAAGATGAGAGCATCCTGTAATTTTCTTTTGTTTAAGTCTTATCTCAATAGGGAGTACAGGATCGATAGAGAAAATAATTTAATAAATTTGTGGATATAAATCTTATTATATAATTGATAATAATAAGATAAGTAAAGAAAGTTAGATTTATTTGAGATAAGACTTAAACAAAAGAAAATTACAGGATGCTCTCATCTTAGAGCTAGACACTTTATTTATACACAAAGGAAGAGATAAGGTGCAATCTGCTCTTCCAATAAGAAATTAAAGAGAAATAGTACAAACATAATTATTAAAGTTACACTATAATACTGTAGAAGATGCTTTGAATTACTATTGAAGATGCTTTACTGTTGAAGATGCTTTGAATTACTGTTGGAGATGCTTTTGATTTCGTCATTGCTTACGTTTGTGCTTCCGGATGAATTAATTTGAGTTGTTGAACATTTGAATTGAACTTTTGTGAACTCAATATTAAAAGTCGTATGGATCTTGAGCAAATGGGCCACCAAATGTTGGATCATAAGACTCATTTGAAAACTCCGATAAAATCTCATCAGAGGATTCTTCTGATAATATTTTCTTTGCATATTGTGGATCTTCAAGAATCTTTTTGAGAATAGCTTTCTGGACTTTAGATAATGATTCTGAATTTGGACTTTCTACTTTGGGATTTTTATTGTGTTGAGGAGAGTTTGAATTTGATGTTGCTTTTGAGGGTGAAGGTTTGTTGGTGGTTGATGGAGATTGGTATTCCATTTTTATACCGGTTTGAAAAAAGGAGATAACATTTTTTGTTGAACAAATTTCTAAGGTAAATTTGTCCCACCATTTAATTTTGAATTCTCTTATTAATGAATATGGATATGGACGTGGAAGGTGTTGTTTGAGACAGTAACTCCAACATAGAATCCATGGAATTTTAAATTCTGCATGAAACATGACTGGAGTTTCATAAGCTTGATAATTTGAATTGGCAACAAAAGTTGTGAAACCCTCATTGCATTCTTTTGGATAAATTTGAGGAGTTGGTCCAAATAAATACCACCAATGATAAAACCACATAGGATATTTCTTTGGACAATATTTGTCAAATATAAAAAACCATGAATGATCAAATGGTCTGAATAAAAATGCTCTATACCAGGCCATTTTGTAATCATAGTATGAGTAATTTTGAGGGAAAAATCTTTTTGAAAAAATTCGTTCTGCATAAGGGTCTCCCCATTCTACAGACGAAATAATTTTCTTAAAAATACATTTTGAATAAATTATTTTTTCTGAAGAATCCTTGATATGTTGGATTTCAACAGAGTTTGAATCTACTAAAATAAATTCATAAAACCTTTGAGTTTTAAAACGATTTTCTGGTATCCATTCGCAACCTTTTGGAAAAGTTTTTTGATTGATTGAATTAATAATTTGTGGGCTTTGAGGAATTGTAAAATTAGTGAGATATACATTTTCTATTTCGGTTTTTGTAATGTATGCAGATTTGGTAAAGCTTTGTGTTGGTATTTTTGTAGTTGGTTCTTTTTGTTTTGAATTTGAAATAATATTTTGTGAAGTAGGCTCTTGAACAATTTGTGAATATGGAAGTGGGGGAAAATCATTTAGTTGAGTAAATTTGTTTGAAATGGATAGGGTAGTTTGAAGATTTTTGGAGGATGAAAATTTATTTTGTTCTGTTTTGTTTGGTTTTGGATCTGGTTCCATTTCGTAATCATCTGAACTCTGGAACCCTTTGAGTTTTTCTTGCTGATTCTTCTTCCTTGGCATTATGATGTCCCTGTAGAAATTCTCTGGTTAAGAAATCAGGGAGAGAGTTACTTTCGCCTCTTATATGCTCTATTTGAAAATCAAATACTGATAAAATTGCTTGCCATCTTGCAAAAATTTGTTTAGAAACAATGTTTTTGACATCCTTTTCTAGAACCTCTTTTGCAGATTTGCAGTCGATCCTTATCAAAAATTTTTTGTTGTAAAGATCATCTTGAAATTTTGAAACGCATAGTACTATAGATAAAATTTCCTTTTTAATGGTAGAATAATTTTTTTGAGGTCCGAGCCAGAGACCTGAATGAAATCTAACTAATTGTTCTTTTGTATCTATTCTTTGTTTTAATATGCCACCATATCCTATTTCTGATGCATCTGTTTCTACTATCATGAATGCAGATGGATCTGGAATGCCTAGACATGGAAGTGATTTGATTTTTTGTTTTAATTCAATAATAGTCTTAGTATGAATTTCTGACCAGGGAGGCGGATTTTTTTGAAGTCTTTGAAAGAGGGGCATGCAAATTTGTCTGAGCTTTGGGAAAAAATCTGATATATAATTTAGACATCCCAAAAATCTTTGTAACTGGGTTTTGTCTTTAATTTCGTTAGGGAATTTTTCTGCAAATTCTAAAGACCTTGTAATTGGCTTGATTGTTCCTTTATAAATGTCATGTCCCAAAAATCTAATTTTTGTTTGAAATAATTTCATTTTAGTGGCAGAAACTACTAAACCATTTTTTTCAACAGTGTTTAGAAATATATGTAAATGTTTGAAATGTTGATCAATATCATGAGAAAAAATTAAAACATCATCTATATAAACAATTATGAATGAAGAAAATTGATTGAAAATATCATTCATTATATGTTGAAATTCAGAAGGAGCATTTTTAAGTCCAAAAGGCATTACATTCCACTCATAATGTCCAAATGGTACCGTGAATGCAGTTTTATACCTATCTTCTTTAGCAATTTGTATTTGCCAGAAACCAGATTTCATATCAAATTTTGAAAATATTTTGGCTTTATATAAGCGATTAATTAAATCTCTTTTATTTGGGATTGGATATCTTATCCATTGAAGAACTTTGTTTAAAGGTTTGTAATTAATAACTAATCTAGGAACTCCTCTTTCTTTTTCTGCTGCATTCATAACATAAAATGCTGCACAGCTCCAAGGAGATTTGGATGGAGTTATTAATTTTTTATCTAAAAGAGTTTGAATTTCTTTCTTGCAGAATTCAAGATGCTCAGAATTCATTTGGATGGGTCTAGCTTTTGTAGGAATATTTTTTTCAGAGAAATCTTTTTCATATGGCAATGTGACAATATGCCTTTTTCTATCCCAAAAGGCATTTGGAATATCAGCACAAACTTTTGATTTAAAAATATTTTCTAAATTAAAAATTTTTTGTTGCAATTTTGATTGTTGTAATTGTTCTTCAATCCTTTGAAAAGAAATTTCTTCTTTTAAAGAAGAAATTTGAAATTCTTTTTGTTTTATTAAATTTATACTTTGTATTACTGAAGAATTTTGTAATAAATTAATATCTTTTTGTAACATGGGACTTAAAAAAGGAAATGATAATTGTTTCCCTAAAATTTTTGTATGAACACCTTTGTCATCAACCCAAAAAGGATAAATTTGTGTTAAAAAGGGAGTGCCTAATATTATTTCTTCCTTAATATCATTAATAATAATGAAAGTATTAGTAAAACTATAATTTTCATTTATGATCTTTCCTTTTGAAATTTTATATTTAATATCCATGGGTGAACTATTTGCACTATATAACCGAGTTTTTGTTTTTTCATAAAATTTAGTTGGGACTAATCCTTCCCTTAAGCAATTTTGATCCGCTCCACTATCAATTAAAGCAATATAGGTTTTTTGAAAATCTCCAATTTGAAAAGTAACTGGTGCATACCATTTTTGAAAATTAATTTTATTAATAACAGTGATAAAATCATCATCATCCCCATTAACTTTCTCTTTTCCCAAAGAAAGATTTTCTTTATAGATGGGGTTTTCTAAAATAGATAATTTTGTTTCAAGTTCGAAATCTTTGATTTCTAAATGCTTTAAACTATTTTTGATAGAAATGATGTCTTCTTTGATTTTATTTATTTCAAGTTGAAGATCTTTGACCGAAAGAGTTTGATTCTTAATAGGAATTAATTTAGAAGTCATTTCTTTGGAAGAGTATTTTTCTAATAATTTTGAAATATTGAAAGGTTCAATTTGAGGAATTGGAATACTTTCTTTGTTTTTAGAGGTAGAGGTTTCACCCAAAACCATAGTTTTGAGTTTCAAAAGGGTTTCTCTTTTGATCTCTTTATCTTGGATTTTGTCAACGAGATCAAAAAGAAATTCCACATTTTTCTCTTTATCTGTTAAAACATTAATGCATTTGATAGGAGAGGAAGAAATCGAAGATTCAGAATCAGAAGTTTGATCATTAATTTGTAAAATTTCGTCATCTTCCTTTTCTGAAGAAGAAGAAGAAGTAGACTCAGGGGTTTGTAATAATATTTTGGATATTTTATCTCCTAGCTCAGAGTCGTTAATAAATAATTCTTGAATCTTTTTCTTTGTGGTACAAGCATTTGCTTTATGTCCAGGTTTTCCACACGAATAACAAAAGATTTTGAAAGCTTTGTTTGATTTTCGGAAATTTCCGAAATTTTTCTTTCCTCGTTTCTTTCGATAATAAGAAGGATAAGAATTTTTATTTTTATCTTTTGAAAATCTAGAAAATTGTTTTTTAATTTTCTTTTTTGTAGAGGGAGCTCTAATAGCTTCCATACCAAATGCTTCACAGAAACATCCAATTTCTTTCCTAGATTGTTTCTTTTCAGAGGTATATTTGGCTTGGAGTTTGAGTTCTTCACATAAAGAAAGACCTTCCTTTTTAATGAAAGCGAAAAGTCCTCCATAAGTAGTATTATTAAGAGCTTGTTCTTTATCTGTATCATGTTCAGCTATTTTTCTAAAAATTCTTTGAGCAAATAATTTTGGTAGTCCTGATATAAATTTTTCTTTCCAAAAACTTTGATTGCAATCTTGTCTTTGTAAAACATAACTAAAGAAGGTATCTTTATACCATCTATAGTCACTTAATGTTGGGCAACGTAAATTTTGTAAAATCGTTTCTCCAGAAGAAAGAGTTTGAGTAGGGTTACCGACAAAATGAAAGGCAATAACTATGATTAAGAAATCACAGCAGTCAGATTTTTGAAATACATTTCCTTGATCATCCATGATGTCAGTAACGTGATTCAAAATTTCTAATCTGTCTTGTAAAGTGAGAAGATTATCCCACCAGTTTTTTAATTGCCCAGTAAAACCTGATATAATAAAACCAAAAATTATTTGTTCATCCAAAGGTTTTGCCTTGTAAGCTACAATAGCCATTCCCATATTTTGAAGAGTATTAAGAATTTCATAATCAGATTTTCCATCTATGTTCCATTCATGGATCATATCTGGGGAAAAGGATTTGGAGGTAAATGTAGACCTTTCTTCATATTGAAGATCAACAGGAGTAGGCCTAGGATAATAGTTTTTTGTAGGGATATTCTTCCAAGATGATCGTATTTTATTAATTTGATGAGGATCATTATCAGATTCTTGAAATTGCTTTGCAACTTTTGAAATGATTAAAGACTCAGAATTTTCTTCATCAGAAGATATCTCTGAACTTTGATATTTACTCAAAACCTTAATATGACTTGGACTATCTGCTAATTTTTGTAAAGATTTTTGAATTTTATCTAACACTGCAGAATTAGAGTTAGAAGAAGTAAAACCATTTTTTGGAAACATTTGAGTCATAGGTATAGTTAATCCTGGTGGTTTGAAATGCGGTGCAGAAACCTTATTAGATCCTAATGATGCAATCGTATTAGGGGCTATGGATCTAGAGGTTTCTTTTTGTAAATTATCAACCTTATTTGAAAGTTGATCTACTTGTGTAGCAACGGTATGAAGGATTTGATTTGTAAAATTATTTTGATGATAAATTTTAATGATGTCTTCTACATTTGGAGTTTTATCTGTTTGATCTACTCTTCCTTCTTTAAAAGGACTAGCCTTTATTTCACGGTCATAATAGGGAAAAGTAATATTTTGTAATGGTGGATGAACTGAACTAATTGTTTGTCCATCCTTCAAAACCCAATTTTTTTGAAGTTTGGTTTGTACAAATATGTGATTTTGAGAATATGGATTAGCAATACCTTGTTTTTCACAAAACAATAAAAACCATGTAAAAAACGGGATATTAATTTGAATAGTATTCATATCTTTATACCATACATCTCTTATTGAGTCTTTAAAGGAGCGAGAAAAAGATCTAAACCAATCTCGATGTTCAGCATTGTGAGAGGAATTAAATTCATCTCTTAGATAGTTTTTATCTATTTCAAAATCTTTAGTAATTGTATTGATAGAGTCAAAATTTTGCATATCAGACATTGTGGGAGATGCAGGTCTAGATGAAGAGATTTGAGAAGTTTGAGAAGCATTTGCTTCATATTCAGGAATAGGAGATTTATATCTGACTTTGATTGGTTCAGAAATGACTGAAGTTGTTTTTTGAGGAAAAGAAAAAGATCTTCGTGGATAGTTGGAAGAAGAAGTACAAGGAGAACTAGATAATTCTCTCATAGACCCAAACCTTATAAGAACTTTATTTTCGTCTTCCTCAATGCATTCTATTTCTTGTCTTATGTTTCTAGGAGGCATTGGATTTGAGAATTGAAATGTCTCAGGAATAGAAATTTGATCCCATCTCAAGGTTTTTGCTGTAGAAACTATTGATTTAGTATTCTCAGCATGAACCTCTATAAAAATAGTTTCTTCTTTTGAAGAAGCCTCATGTATGAATTTTGGATTAACTGTGGAATTCATTAATCTAAAATAAACACGGAAAACAATTGCAAAATTTCTAGCAAACTCTTTAAATTTATTATTTAAAATTTGAATATCTAAAATTAATGAAGATAAGATTAATGGGTCTTGAAGATCTACTGTAAAGTTTGGAAAACAATTGAAATATATTGGGCCATTACAGATATTAGTTTGAATCATAGCCAAAACAGAATCTTTATAATTATTAAGTCGATCGTCTCTGAGAGCTAGGAAAATTGGACAATCAACTCCTTTATGAACTAATGGTTTTATTCCTATTTGAACAAGGCCAAAATGAATGAATCTAAATCTGTGTTTGAGATAAGCTTTAATGCTGGATTCTGAAAGTAAATGCATAGTTTCAGATTCTTTTTGAATGCTTCTAGTCTCTTCATGAGTTTTGATGCTAAATGCAGTCTTAAAATCAGTAATGCCTATATGATAAATTTTTGTAAGATTTTCTTTTGGAATTTCCCAATTTGAAAAGTTCTTTTCTATATGAACTTCACTACTTTGAATTATATTATTAGGTGATCCTAAACTAATAGCTTTCCTTAACCAGTTTGCCATTAATAAATTAAATGTTGCATAAACTAAATATGACTGAATTGAATGGGAACAGTGGGACCACCTAACCGAGAACACCAAGACTTAAAATGGCTTACCAACAACTTAATTAGGCTGACCAAGCACTTTACCAACACTCAATACAAATGCAATTTAATAAATGCACAATTAATCAATTTAATAACTTACTGGCTCTGATACCAATAGGGAGTACAGGATCCAATAGGGAGTACAGGATCGATAGAGAAAATAATTTAATAAATTTGTGGATATAAATCTTATTATATAATTGATAGAGTCAAAATTTTGCATATCAGACATTGTGGGAGATGCAGGTCTAGATGAAGAGATTTGAGAAGTTTGAGAAGCATTTGCTTCATATTCAGGAATAGGAGATTTATATCTGACTTTGATTGGTTCAGAAATGACTGAAGTTGTTTTTTGAGGAAAAGAAAAAGATCTTCGTGGATAGTTGGAAGAAGAAGTACAAGGAGAACTAGATAATTCTCTCATAGACCCAAACCTTATAAGAACTTTATTTTCGTCTTCCTCAATGCATTCTATTTCTTGTCTTATGTTTCTAGGAGGCATTGGATTTGAGAATTGAAATGTCTCAGGAATAGAAATTTGATCCCATCTCAAGGTTTTTGCTGTAGAAACTATTGATTTAGTATTCTCAGCATGAACCTCTATAAAAATAGTTTCTTCTTTTGAAGAAGCCTCATGTATGAATTTTGGATTAACTGTGGAATTCATTAATCTAAAATAAACACGGAAAACAATTGCAAAATTTCTAGCAAACTCTTTAAATTTATTATTTAAAATTTGAATATCTAAAATTAATGAAGATAAGATTAATGGGTCTTGAAGATCTACTGTAAAGTTTGGAAAACAATTGAAATATATTGGGCCATTACAGATATTAGTTTGAATCATAGCCAAAACAGAATCTTTATAATTATTAAGTCGATCGTCTCTGAGAGCTAGGAAAATTGGACAATCAACTCCTTTATGAACTAATGGTTTTATTCCTATTTGAACAAGGCCAAAATGAATGAATCTAAATCTGTGTTTGAGATAAGCTTTAATGCTGGATTCTGAAAGTAAATGCATAGTTTCAGATTCTTTTTGAATGCTTCTAGTCTCTTCATGAGTTTTGATGCTAAATGCAGTCTTAAAATCAGTAATGCCTATATGATAAATTTTTGTAAGATTTTCTTTTGGAATTTCCCAATTTGAAAAGTTCTTTTCTATATGAACTTCACTACTTTGAATTATATTATTAGGTGATCCTAAACTAATAGCTTTCCTTAACCAGTTTGCCATTAATAAATTAAATGTTGCATAAACTAAATATGACTGAATTGAATGGGAACAGTGGGACCACCTAACCGAGAACACCAAGACTTAAAATGGCTTACCAACAACTTAATTAGGCTGACCAAGCACTTTACCAACACTCAATACAAATGCAATTTAATAAATGCACAATTAATCAATTTAATAACTTACTGGCTCTGATACCAATAGGGAGTACAGGATCCAATAGGGAGTACAGGATCGATAGAGAAAATAATTTAATAAATTTGTGGATATAAATCTTATTATATAATTGATAGAGTCAAAATTTTGCATATCAGACATTGTGGGAGATGCAGGTCTAGATGAAGAGATTTGAGAAGTTTGAGAAGCATTTGCTTCATATTCAGGAATAGGAGATTTATATCTGACTTTGATTGGTTCAGAAATGACTGAAGTTGTTTTTTGAGGAAAAGAAAAAGATCTTCGTGGATAGTTGGAAGAAGAAGTACAAGGAGAACTAGATAATTCTCTCATAGACCCAAACCTTATAAGAACTTTATTTTCGTCTTCCTCAATGCATTCTATTTCTTGTCTTATGTTTCTAGGAGGCATTGGATTTGAGAATTGAAATGTCTCAGGAATAGAAATTTGATCCCATCTCAAGGTTTTTGCTGTAGAAACTATTGATTTAGTATTCTCAGCATGAACCTCTATAAAAATAGTTTCTTCTTTTGAAGAAGCCTCATGTATGAATTTTGGATTAACTGTGGAATTCATTAATCTAAAATAAACACGGAAAACAATTGCAAAATTTCTAGCAAACTCTTTAAATTTATTATTTAAAATTTGAATATCTAAAATTAATGAAGATAAGATTAATGGGTCTTGAAGATCTACTGTAAAGTTTGGAAAACAATTGAAATATATTGGGCCATTACAGATATTAGTTTGAATCATAGCCAAAACAGAATCTTTATAATTATTAAGTCGATCGTCTCTGAGAGCTAGGAAAATTGGACAATCAACTCCTTTATGAACTAATGGTTTTATTCCTATTTGAACAAGGCCAAAATGAATGAATCTAAATCTGTGTTTGAGATAAGCTTTAATGCTGGATTCTGAAAGTAAATGCATAGTTTCAGATTCTTTTTGAATGCTTCTAGTCTCTTCATGAGTTTTGATGCTAAATGCAGTCTTAAAATCAGTAATGCCTATATGATAAATTTTTGTAAGATTTTCTTTTGGAATTTCCCAATTTGAAAAGTTCTTTTCTATATGAACTTCACTACTTTGAATTATATTATTAGGTGATCCTAAACTAATAGCTTTCCTTAACCAGTTTGCCATTAATAAATTAAATGTTGCATAAACTAAATATGACTGAATTGAATGGGAACAGTGGGACCACCTAACCGAGAACACCAAGACTTAAAATGGCTTACCAACAACTTAATTAGGCTGACCAAGCACTTTACCAACACTCAATACAAATGCAATTTAATAAATGCACAATTAATCAATTTAATAACTTACTGGCTCTGATACCAATAGGGAGTACAGGATCCAATAGGGAGTACAGGATCGATAGAGAAAATAATTTAATAAATTTGTGGATATAAATCTTATTATATAATTGATAGAGTCAAAATTTTGCATATCAGACATTGTGGGAGATGCAGGTCTAGATGAAGAGATTTGAGAAGTTTGAGAAGCATTTGCTTCATATTCAGGAATAGGAGATTTATATCTGACTTTGATTGGTTCAGAAATGACTGAAGTTGTTTTTTGAGGAAAAGAAAAAGATCTTCGTGGATAGTTGGAAGAAGAAGTACAAGGAGAACTAGATAATTCTCTCATAGACCCAAACCTTATAAGAACTTTATTTTCGTCTTCCTCAATGCATTCTATTTCTTGTCTTATGTTTCTAGGAGGCATTGGATTTGAGAATTGAAATGTCTCAGGAATAGAAATTTGATCCCATCTCAAGGTTTTTGCTGTAGAAACTATTGATTTAGTATTCTCAGCATGAACCTCTATAAAAATAGTTTCTTCTTTTGAAGAAGCCTCATGTATGAATTTTGGATTAACTGTGGAATTCATTAATCTAAAATAAACACGGAAAACAATTGCAAAATTTCTAGCAAACTCTTTAAATTTATTATTTAAAATTTGAATATCTAAAATTAATGAAGATAAGATTAATGGGTCTTGAAGATCTACTGTAAAGTTTGGAAAACAATTGAAATATATTGGGCCATTACAGATATTAGTTTGAATCATAGCCAAAACAGAATCTTTATAATTATTAAGTCGATCGTCTCTGAGAGCTAGGAAAATTGGACAATCAACTCCTTTATGAACTAATGGTTTTATTCCTATTTGAACAAGGCCAAAATGAATGAATCTAAATCTGTGTTTGAGATAAGCTTTAATGCTGGATTCTGAAAGTAAATGCATAGTTTCAGATTCTTTTTGAATGCTTCTAGTCTCTTCATGAGTTTTGATGCTAAATGCAGTCTTAAAATCAGTAATGCCTATATGATAAATTTTTGTAAGATTTTCTTTTGGAATTTCCCAATTTGAAAAGTTCTTTTCTATATGAACTTCACTACTTTGAATTATATTATTAGGTGATCCTAAACTAATAGCTTTCCTTAACCAGTTTGCCATTAATAAATTAAATGTTGCATAAACTAAATATGACTGAATTGAATGGGAACAGTGGGACCACCTAACCGAGAACACCAAGACTTAAAATGGCTTACCAACAACTTAATTAGGCTGACCAAGCACTTTACCAACACTCAATACAAATGCAATTTAATAAATGCACAATTAATCAATTTAATAACTTACTGGCTCTGATACCAATAGGGAGTACAGGATCCAATAGGGAGTACAGGATCGATAGAGAAAATAATTTAATAAATTTGTGGATATAAATCTTATTATATAATTGATAGAGTCAAAATTTTGCATATCAGACATTGTGGGAGATGCAGGTCTAGATGAAGAGATTTGAGAAGTTTGAGAAGCATTTGCTTCATATTCAGGAATAGGAGATTTATATCTGACTTTGATTGGTTCAGAAATGACTGAAGTTGTTTTTTGAGGAAAAGAAAAAGATCTTCGTGGATAGTTGGAAGAAGAAGTACAAGGAGAACTAGATAATTCTCTCATAGACCCAAACCTTATAAGAACTTTATTTTCGTCTTCCTCAATGCATTCTATTTCTTGTCTTATGTTTCTAGGAGGCATTGGATTTGAGAATTGAAATGTCTCAGGAATAGAAATTTGATCCCATCTCAAGGTTTTTGCTGTAGAAACTATTGATTTAGTATTCTCAGCATGAACCTCTATAAAAATAGTTTCTTCTTTTGAAGAAGCCTCATGTATGAATTTTGGATTAACTGTGGAATTCATTAATCTAAAATAAACACGGAAAACAATTGCAAAATTTCTAGCAAACTCTTTAAATTTATTATTTAAAATTTGAATATCTAAAATTAATGAAGATAAGATTAATGGGTCTTGAAGATCTACTGTAAAGTTTGGAAAACAATTGAAATATATTGGGCCATTATAGATATTAGTTTGAATCATAGCCAAAACAGAATCTTTATAATTATTAAGTCGATCGTCTCTGAGAGCTAGGAAAATTGGACAATCAACTCCTTTATGAACTAATGGTTTTATTCCTATTTGAACAAGGCCAAAATGAATGAATCTAAATCTGTGTTTGAGATAAGCTTTAATGCTGGATTCTGAAAGTAAATGCATAGTTTCAGATTCTTTTTGAATGCTTCTAGTCTCTTCATGAGTTTTGATGCTAAATGCAGTCTTAAAATCAGTAATGCCTATATGATAAATTTTTGTAAGATTTTCTTTTGGAATTTCCCAATTTGAAAAGTTCTTTTCTATATGAACTTCACTACTTTGAATTATATTATTAGGTGATCCTAAACTAATAGCTTTCCTTAACCAGTTTGCCATTAATAAATTAAATGTTGCATAAACTAAATATGACTGAATTGAATGGGAACAGTGGGACCACCTAACCGAGAACACCAAGACTTAAAATGGCTTACCAACAACTTAATTAGGCTGACCAAGCACTTTACCAACACTCAATACAAATGCAATTTAATAAATGCACAATTAATCAATTTAATAACTTACTGGCTCTGATACCAATAGGGAGTACAGGATCGATAGAGAAAATAATTTAATAAATTTGTGGATATAAATCTTATTATATAATTGATAATAATAAGATAAGTAAAGAAAGTTAGATTTATTTGAGATAAGACTTAAACAAAAGAAAATTACAGGATGCTCTCATCTTAGAGCTAGACACTTTATTTATACACAAAGGAAGAGATAAGGTGCAATCTGCTCTTCCAATAAGAAATTAAAGAGAAATAGTACAAACATAATTATTAAAGTTACACTATAATACTGTAGAAGATGCTTTGAATTACTATTGAAGATGCTTTACTGTTGAAGATGCTTTGAATTACTGTTGGAGATGCTTTTGATTTCGTCATTGCTTACGTTTGTGCTTCCGGATGAATTAATTTGAGTTGTTGAACATTTGAATTGAACTTTTGTGAACTCAATATTAAAAGTCGTATGGATCTTGAGCAAATGGGCCACCAAATGTTGGATCATAAGACTCATTTGAAAACTCCGATAAAATCTCATCAGAGGATTCTTCTGATAATATTTTCTTTGCATATTGTGGATCTTCAAGAATCTTTTTGAGAATAGCTTTCTGGACTTTAGATAATGATTCTGAATTTGGACTTTCTACTTTGGGATTTTTATTGTGTTGAGGAGAGTTTGAATTTGATGTTGCTTTTGAGGGTGAAGGTTTGTTGGTGGTTGATGGAGATTGGTATTCCATTTTTATACCGGTTTGAAAAAAGGAGATAACATTTTTTGTTGAACAAATTTCTAAGGTAAATTTGTCCCACCATTTAATTTTGAATTCTCTTATTAATGAATATGGATATGGACGTGGAAGGTGTTGTTTGAGACAGTAACTCCAACATAGAATCCATGGAATTTTAAATTCTGCATGAAACATGACTGGAGTTTCATAAGCTTGATAATTTGAATTGGCAACAAAAGTTGTGAAACCCTCATTGCATTCTTTTGGATAAATTTGAGGAGTTGGTCCAAATAAATACCACCAATGATAAAACCACATAGGATATTTCTTTGGACAATATTTGTCAAATATAAAAAACCATGAATGATCAAATGGTCTGAATAAAAATGCTCTATACCAGGCCATTTTGTAATCATAGTATGAGTAATTTTGAGGGAAAAATCTTTTTGAAAAAATTCGTTCTGCATAAGGGTCTCCCCATTCTACAGACGAAATAATTTTCTTAAAAATACATTTTGAATAAATTATTTTTTCTGAAGAATCCTTGATATGTTGGATTTCAACAGAGTTTGAATCTACTAAAATAAATTCATAAAACCTTTGAGTTTTAAAACGATTTTCTGGTATCCATTCGCAACCTTTTGGAAAAGTTTTTTGATTGATTGAATTAATAATTTGTGGGCTTTGAGGAATTGTAAAATTAGTGAGATATACATTTTCTATTTCGGTTTTTGTAATGTATGCAGATTTGGTAAAGCTTTGTGTTGGTATTTTTGTAGTTGGTTCTTTTTGTTTTGAATTTGAAATAATATTTTGTGAAGTAGGCTCTTGAACAATTTGTGAATATGGAAGTGGGGGAAAATCATTTAGTTGAGTAAATTTGTTTGAAATGGATAGGGTAGTTTGAAGATTTTTGGAGGATGAAAATTTATTTTGTTCTGTTTTGTTTGGTTTTGGATCTGGTTCCATTTCGTAATCATCTGAACTCTGGAACCCTTTGAGTTTTTCTTGCTGATTCTTCTTCCTTGGCATTATGATGTCCCTGTAGAAATTCTCTGGTTAAGAAATCAGGGAGAGAGTTACTTTCGCCTCTTATATGCTCTATTTGAAAATCAAATACTGATAAAATTGCTTGCCATCTTGCAAAAATTTGTTTAGAAACAATGTTTTTGACATCCTTTTCTAGAACCTCTTTTGCAGATTTGCAGTCGATCCTTATCAAAAATTTTTTGTTGTAAAGATCATCTTGAAATTTTGAAACGCATAGTACTATAGATAAAATTTCCTTTTTAATGGTAGAATAATTTTTTTGAGGTCCGAGCCAGAGACCTGAATGAAATCTAACTAATTGTTCTTTTGTATCTATTCTTTGTTTTAATATGCCACCATATCCTATTTCTGATGCATCTGTTTCTACTATCATGAATGCAGATGGCTCTGGAATGCCTAGACATGGAAGTGATTTGATTTTTTGTTTTAATTCAATAATAGTCTTAGTATGAATTTCTGACCAGGGAGGCGGATTTTTTTGAAGTCTTTGAAAGAGGGGCATGCAAATTTGTCTGAGCTTTGGGAAAAAATCTGATATATAATTTAGACATCCCAAAAATCTTTGTAACTGGGTTTTGTCTTTAATTTCGTTAGGGAATTTTTCTGCAAATTCTAAAGACCTTGTAATTGGCTTGATTGTTCCTTTATAAATGTCATGTCCCAAAAATCTAATTTTTGTTTGAAATAATTTCATTTTAGTGGCAGAAACTACTAAACCATTTTTTTCAACAGTGTTTAGAAATATATGTAAATGTTTGAAATGTTGATCAATATCATGAGAAAAAATTAAAACATCATCTATATAAACAATTATGAATGAAGAAAATTGATTGAAAATATCATTCATTATATGTTGAAATTCAGAAGGAGCATTTTTAAGTCCAAAAGGCATTACATTCCACTCATAATGTCCAAATGGTACCGTGAATGCAGTTTTATACCTATCTTCTTTAGCAATTTGTATTTGCCAGAAACCAGATTTCATATCAAATTTTGAAAATATTTTGGCTTTATATAAGCGATTAATTAAATCTCTTTTATTTGGGATTGGATATCTTATCCATTGAAGAACTTTGTTTAAAGGTTTGTAATTAATAACTAATCTAGGAACTCCTCTTTCTTTTTCTGCTGCATTCATAACATAAAATGCTGCACAGCTCCAAGGAGATTTGGATGGAGTTATTAATTTTTTATCTAAAAGAGTTTGAATTTCTTTCTTGCAGAATTCAAGATGCTCAGAATTCATTTGGATGGGTCTAGCTTTTGTAGGAATATTTTTTTCAGAGGAATCTTTTTCATATGGCAATGTGACAATATGCCTTTTTCTATCCCAAAAGGCATTTGGAATATCAGCACAAACTTTTGATTTAAAAATATTTTCTAAATTAAAAATTTTTTGTTGCAATTTTGATTGTTGTAATTGTTCTTCAATCCTTTGAAAAGAAATTTCTTCTTTTAAAGAAGAAATTTGAAATTCTTTTTGTTTTATTAAATTTATACTTTGTATTACTGAAGAATTTTGTAATAAATTAATATCTTTTTGTAACATGGGACTTAAAAAAGGAAATGATAATTGTTTCCCTAAAATTTTTGTATGAACACCTTTGTCATCAACCCAAAAAGGATAAATTTGTGTTAAAAAGGGAGTGCCTAATATTATTTCTTCCTTAATATCATTAATAATAATGAAAGTATTAGTAAAACTATAATTTTCATTTATGATCTTTCCTTTTGAAATTTTATATTTAATATCCATGGGTGAACTATTTGCACTATATAACCGAGTTTTTGTTTTTTCATAAAATTTAGTTGGGACTAATCCTTCCCTTAAGCAATTTTGATCCGCTCCACTATCAATTAAAGCAATATAGGTTTTTTGAAAATCTCCAATTTGAAAAGTAACTGGTGCATACCATTTTTGAAAATTAATTTTATTAATAACAGTGATAAAATCATCATCATCCCCATTAACTTTCTCTTTTCCCAAAGAAAGATTTTCTTTATAGATGGGGTTTTCTAAAATAGATAATTTTGTTTCAAGTTCGAAATCTTTGATTTCTAAATGCTTTAAACTATTTTTGATAGAAATGATGTCTTCTTTGATTTTATTTATTTCAAGTTGAAGATCTTTGACCGAAAGAGTTTGATTCTTAATAGGAATTAATTTAGAAGTCATTTCTTTGGAAGAGTATTTTTCTAATAATTTTGAAATATTGAAAGGTTCAATTTGAGGAATTGGAATACTTTCTTTGTTTTTAGAGGTAGAGGTTTCACCCAAAACCATAGTTTTGAGTTTCAAAAGGGTTTCTCTTTTGATCTCTTTATCTTGGATTTTGTCAACGAGATCAAAAAGAAATTCCACATTTTTCTCTTTATCTGTTAAAACATTAATGCATTTGATAGGAGAGGAAGAAATCGAAGATTCAGAATCAGAAGTTTGATCATTAATTTGTAAAATTTCGTCATCTTCCTTTTCTGAAGAAGAAGAAGAAGTAGACTCAGGGGTTTGTAATAATATTTTGGATATTTTATCTCCTAGCTCAGAGTCGTTAATAAATAATTCTTGAATCTTTTTCTTTGTGGTACAAGCATTTGCTTTATGTCCAGGTTTTCCACACGAATAACAAAAGATTTTGAAAGCTTTGTTTGATTTTCGGAAATTTCCGAAATTTTTCTTTCCTCGTTTCTTTCGATAATAAGAAGGATAAGAATTTTTATTTTTATCTTTTGAAAATCTAGAAAATTGTTTTTTAATTTTCTTTTTTGTAGAGGGAGCTCTAATAGCTTCCATACCAAATGCTTCACAGAAACATCCAATTTCTTTCCTAGATTGTTTCTTTTCAGAGGTATATTTGGCTTGGAGTTTGAGTTCTTCACATAAAGAAAGACCTTCCTTTTTAATGAAAGCGAAAAGTCCTCCATAAGTAGTATTATTAAGAGCTTGTTCTTTATCTGTATCATGTTCAGCTATTTTTCTAAAAATTCTTTGAGCAAATAATTTTGGTAGTCCTGATATAAATTTTTCTTTCCAAAAACTTTGATTGCAATCTTGTCTTTGTAAAACATAACTAAAGAAGGTATCTTTATACCATCTATAGTCACTTAATGTTGGGCAACGTAAATTTTGTAAAATCGTTTCTCCAGAAGAAAGAGTTTGAGTAGGGTTACCGACAAAATGAAAGGCAATAACTATGATTAAGAAATCACAGCAGTCAGATTTTTGAAATACATTTCCTTGATCATCCATGATGTCAGTAACGTGATTCAAAATTTCTAATCTGTCTTGTAAAGTGAGAAGATTATCCCACCAGTTTTTTAATTGCCCAGTAAAACCTGATATAATAAAACCAAAAATTATTTGTTCATCCAAAGGTTTTGCCTTGTAAGCTACAATAGCCATTCCCATATTTTGAAGAGTATTAAGAATTTCATAATCAGATTTTCCATCTATGTTCCATTCATGGATCATATCTGGGGAAAAGGATTTGGAGGTAAATGTAGACCTTTCTTCATATTGAAGATCAACAGGAGTAGGCCTAGGATAATAGTTTTTTGTAGGGATATTCTTCCAAGATGATCGTATTTTATTAATTTGATGAGGATCATTATCAGATTCTTGAAATTGCTTTGCAACTTTTGAAATGATTAAAGACTCAGAATTTTCTTCATCAGAAGATATCTCTGAACTTTGATATTTACTCAAAACCTTAATATGACTTGGACTATCTGCTAATTTTTGTAAAGATTTTTGAATTTTATCTAACACTGCAGAATTAGAGTTAGAAGAAGTAAAACCATTTTTTGGAAACATTTGAGTCATAGGTATAGTTAATCCTGGTGGTTTGAAATGCGGTGCAGAAACCTTATTAGATCCTAATGATGCAATCGTATTAGGGGCTATGGATCTAGAGGTTTCTTTTTGTAAATTATCAACCTTATTTGAAAGTTGATCTACTTGTGTAGCAACGGTATGAAGGATTTGATTTGTAAAATTATTTTGATGATAAATTTTAATGATGTCTTCTACATTTGGAGTTTTATCTGTTTGATCTACTCTTCCTTCTTTAAAAGGACTAGCCTTTATTTCACGGTCATAATAGGGAAAAGTAATATTTTGTAATGGTGGATGAACTGAACTAATTGTTTGTCCATCCTTCAAAACCCAATTTTTTTGAAGTTTGGTTTGTACAAATATGTGATTTTGAGAATATGGATTAGCAATACCTTGTTTTTCACAAAACAATAAAAACCATGTAAAAAACGGGATATTAATTTGAATAGTATTCATATCTTTATACCATACATCTCTTATTGAGTCTTTAAAGGAGCGAGAAAAAGATCTAAACCAATCTCGATGTTCAGCATTGTGAGAGGAATTAAATTCATCTCTTAGATAGTTTTTATCTATTTCAAAATCTTTAGTAATTGTATTGATAGAGTCAAAATTTTGCATATCAGACATTGTGGGAGATGCAGGTCTAGATGAAGAGATTTGAGAAGTTTGAGAAGCATTTGCTTCATATTCAGGAATAGGAGATTTATATCTGACTTTGATTGGTTCAGAAATGACTGAAGTTGTTTTTTGAGGAAAAGAAAAAGATCTTCGTGGATAGTTGGAAGAAGAAGTACAAGGAGAACTAGATAATTCTCTCATAGACCCAAACCTTATAAGAACTTTATTTTCGTCTTCCTCAATGCATTCTATTTCTTGTCTTATGTTTCTAGGAGGCATTGGATTTGAGAATTGAAATGTCTCAGGAATAGAAATTTGATCCCATCTCAAGGTTTTTGCTGTAGAAACTATTGATTTAGTATTCTCAGCATGAACCTCTATAAAAATAGTTTCTTCTTTTGAAGAAGCCTCATGTATGAATTTTGGATTAACTGTGGAATTCATTAATCTAAAATAAACACGGAAAACAATTGCAAAATTTCTAGCAAACTCTTTAAATTTATTATTTAAAATTTGAATATCTAAAATTAATGAAGATAAGATTAATGGGTCTTGAAGATCTACTGTAAAGTTTGGAAAACAATTGAAATATATTGGGCCATTACAGATATTAGTTTGAATCATAGCCAAAACAGAATCTTTATAATTATTAAGTCGATCGTCTCTGAGAGCTAGGAAAATTGGACAATCAACTCCTTTATGAACTAATGGTTTTATTCCTATTTGAACAAGGCCAAAATGAATGAATCTAAATCTGTGTTTGAGATAAGCTTTAATGCTGGATTCTGAAAGTAAATGCATAGTTTCAGATTCTTTTTGAATGCTTCTAGTCTCTTCATGAGTTTTGATGCTAAATGCAGTCTTAAAATCAGTAATGCCTATATGATAAATTTTTGTAAGATTTTCTTTTGGAATTTCCCAATTTGAAAAGTTCTTTTCTATATGAACTTCACTACTTTGAATTATATTATTAGGTGATCCTAAACTAATAGCTTTCCTTAACCAGTTTGCCATTAATAAATTAAATGTTGCATAAACTAAATATGACTGAATTGAATGGGAACAGTGGGACCACCTAACCGAGAACACCAAGACTTAAAATGGCTTACCAACAACTTAATTAGGCTGACCAAGCACTTTACCAACACTCAATACAAATGCAATTTAATAAATGCACAATTAATCAATTTAATAACTTACTGGCTCTGATACCAATAGGGAGTACAGGATCCAATAGGGAGTACAGGATCGATAGAGAAAATAATTTAATAAATTTGTGGATATAAATCTTATTATATAATTGATAGAGTCAAAATTTTGCATATCAGACATTGTGGGAGATGCAGGTCTAGATGAAGAGATTTGAGAAGTTTGAGAAGCATTTGCTTCATATTCAGGAATAGGAGATTTATATCTGACTTTGATTGGTTCAGAAATGACTGAAGTTGTTTTTTGAGGAAAAGAAAAAGATCTTCGTGGATAGTTGGAAGAAGAAGTACAAGGAGAACTAGATAATTCTCTCATAGACCCAAACCTTATAAGAACTTTATTTTCGTCTTCCTCAATGCATTCTATTTCTTGTCTTATGTTTCTAGGAGGCATTGGATTTGAGAATTGAAATGTCTCAGGAATAGAAATTTGATCCCATCTCAAGGTTTTTGCTGTAGAAACTATTGATTTAGTATTCTCAGCATGAACCTCTATAAAAATAGTTTCTTCTTTTGAAGAAGCCTCATGTATGAATTTTGGATTAACTGTGGAATTCATTAATCTAAAATAAACACGGAAAACAATTGCAAAATTTCTAGCAAACTCTTTAAATTTATTATTTAAAATTTGAATATCTAAAATTAATGAAGATAAGATTAATGGGTCTTGAAGATCTACTGTAAAGTTTGGAAAACAATTGAAATATATTGGGCCATTACAGATATTAGTTTGAATCATAGCCAAAACAGAATCTTTATAATTATTAAGTCGATCGTCTCTGAGAGCTAGGAAAATTGGACAATCAACTCCTTTATGAACTAATGGTTTTATTCCTATTTGAACAAGGCCAAAATGAATGAATCTAAATCTGTGTTTGAGATAAGCTTTAATGCTGGATTCTGAAAGTAAATGCATAGTTTCAGATTCTTTTTGAATGCTTCTAGTCTCTTCATGAGTTTTGATGCTAAATGCAGTCTTAAAATCAGTAATGCCTATATGATAAATTTTTGTAAGATTTTCTTTTGGAATTTCCCAATTTGAAAAGTTCTTTTCTATATGAACTTCACTACTTTGAATTATATTATTAGGTGATCCTAAACTAATAGCTTTCCTTAACCAGTTTGCCATTAATAAATTAAATGTTGCATAAACTAAATATGACTGAATTGAATGGGAACAGTGGGACCACCTAACCGAGAACACCAAGACTTAAAATGGCTTACCAACAACTTAATTAGGCTGACCAAGCACTTTACCAACACTCAATACAAATGCAATTTAATAAATGCACAATTAATCAATTTAATAACTTACTGGCTCTGATACCAATAGGGAGTACAGGATCCAATAGGGAGTACAGGATCGATAGAGAAAATAATTTAATAAATTTGTGGATATAAATCTTATTATATAATTGATAGAGTCAAAATTTTGCATATCAGACATTGTGGGAGATGCAGGTCTAGATGAAGAGATTTGAGAAGTTTGAGAAGCATTTGCTTCATATTCAGGAATAGGAGATTTATATCTGACTTTGATTGGTTCAGAAATGACTGAAGTTGTTTTTTGAGGAAAAGAAAAAGATCTTCGTGGATAGTTGGAAGAAGAAGTACAAGGAGAACTAGATAATTCTCTCATAGACCCAAACCTTATAAGAACTTTATTTTCGTCTTCCTCAATGCATTCTATTTCTTGTCTTATGTTTCTAGGAGGCATTGGATTTGAGAATTGAAATGTCTCAGGAATAGAAATTTGATCCCATCTCAAGGTTTTTGCTGTAGAAACTATTGATTTAGTATTCTCAGCATGAACCTCTATAAAAATAGTTTCTTCTTTTGAAGAAGCCTCATGTATGAATTTTGGATTAACTGTGGAATTCATTAATCTAAAATAAACACGGAAAACAATTGCAAAATTTCTAGCAAACTCTTTAAATTTATTATTTAAAATTTGAATATCTAAAATTAATGAAGATAAGATTAATGGGTCTTGAAGATCTACTGTAAAGTTTGGAAAACAATTGAAATATATTGGGCCATTACAGATATTAGTTTGAATCATAGCCAAAACAGAATCTTTATAATTATTAAGTCGATCGTCTCTGAGAGCTAGGAAAATTGGACAATCAACTCCTTTATGAACTAATGGTTTTATTCCTATTTGAACAAGGCCAAAATGAATGAATCTAAATCTGTGTTTGAGATAAGCTTTAATGCTGGATTCTGAAAGTAAATGCATAGTTTCAGATTCTTTTTGAATGCTTCTAGTCTCTTCATGAGTTTTGATGCTAAATGCAGTCTTAAAATCAGTAATGCCTATATGATAAATTTTTGTAAGATTTTCTTTTGGAATTTCCCAATTTGAAAAGTTCTTTTCTATATGAACTTCACTACTTTGAATTATATTATTAGGTGATCCTAAACTAATAGCTTTCCTTAACCAGTTTGCCATTAATAAATTAAATGTTGCATAAACTAAATATGACTGAATTGAATGGGAACAGTGGGACCACCTAACCGAGAACACCAAGACTTAAAATGGCTTACCAACAACTTAATTAGGCTGACCAAGCACTTTACCAACACTCAATACAAATGCAATTTAATAAATGCACAATTAATCAATTTAATAACTTACTGGCTCTGATACCAATAGGGAGTACAGGATCCAATAGGGAGTACAGGATCGATAGAGAAAATAATTTAATAAATTTGTGGATATAAATCTTATTATATAATTGATAGAGTCAAAATTTTGCATATCAGACATTGTGGGAGATGCAGGTCTAGATGAAGAGATTTGAGAAGTTTGAGAAGCATTTGCTTCATATTCAGGAATAGGAGATTTATATCTGACTTTGATTGGTTCAGAAATGACTGAAGTTGTTTTTTGAGGAAAAGAAAAAGATCTTCGTGGATAGTTGGAAGAAGAAGTACAAGGAGAACTAGATAATTCTCTCATAGACCCAAACCTTATAAGAACTTTATTTTCGTCTTCCTCAATGCATTCTATTTCTTGTCTTATGTTTCTAGGAGGCATTGGATTTGAGAATTGAAATGTCTCAGGAATAGAAATTTGATCCCATCTCAAGGTTTTTGCTGTAGAAACTATTGATTTAGTATTCTCAGCATGAACCTCTATAAAAATAGTTTCTTCTTTTGAAGAAGCCTCATGTATGAATTTTGGATTAACTGTGGAATTCATTAATCTAAAATAAACACGGAAAACAATTGCAAAATTTCTAGCAAACTCTTTAAATTTATTATTTAAAATTTGAATATCTAAAATTAATGAAGATAAGATTAATGGGTCTTGAAGATCTACTGTAAAGTTTGGAAAACAATTGAAATATATTGGGCCATTACAGATATTAGTTTGAATCATAGCCAAAACAGAATCTTTATAATTATTAAGTCGATCGTCTCTGAGAGCTAGGAAAATTGGACAATCAACTCCTTTATGAACTAATGGTTTTATTCCTATTTGAACAAGGCCAAAATGAATGAATCTAAATCTGTGTTTGAGATAAGCTTTAATGCTGGATTCTGAAAGTAAATGCATAGTTTCAGATTCTTTTTGAATGCTTCTAGTCTCTTCATGAGTTTTGATGCTAAATGCAGTCTTAAAATCAGTAATGCCTATATGATAAATTTTTGTAAGATTTTCTTTTGGAATTTCCCAATTTGAAAAGTTCTTTTCTATATGAACTTCACTACTTTGAATTATATTATTAGGTGATCCTAAACTAATAGCTTTCCTTAACCAGTTTGCCATTAATAAATTAAATGTTGCATAAACTAAATATGACTGAATTGAATGGGAACAGTGGGACCACCTAACCGAGAACACCAAGACTTAAAATGGCTTACCAACAACTTAATTAGGCTGACCAAGCACTTTACCAACACTCAATACAAATGCAATTTAATAAATGCACAATTAATCAATTTAATAACTTACTGGCTCTGATACCAATAGGGAGTACAGGATCCAATAGGGAGTACAGGATCGATAGAGAAAATAATTTAATAAATTTGTGGATATAAATCTTATTATATAATTGATAGAGTCAAAATTTTGCATATCAGACATTGTGGGAGATGCAGGTCTAGATGAAGAGATTTGAGAAGTTTGAGAAGCATTTGCTTCATATTCAGGAATAGGAGATTTATATCTGACTTTGATTGGTTCAGAAATGACTGAAGTTGTTTTTTGAGGAAAAGAAAAAGATCTTCGTGGATAGTTGGAAGAAGAAGTACAAGGAGAACTAGATAATTCTCTCATAGACCCAAACCTTATAAGAACTTTATTTTCGTCTTCCTCAATGCATTCTATTTCTTGTCTTATGTTTCTAGGAGGCATTGGATTTGAGAATTGAAATGTCTCAGGAATAGAAATTTGATCCCATCTCAAGGTTTTTGCTGTAGAAACTATTGATTTAGTATTCTCAGCATGAACCTCTATAAAAATAGTTTCTTCTTTTGAAGAAGCCTCATGTATGAATTTTGGATTAACTGTGGAATTCATTAATCTAAAATAAACACGGAAAACAATTGCAAAATTTCTAGCAAACTCTTTAAATTTATTATTTAAAATTTGAATATCTAAAATTAATGAAGATAAGATTAATGGGTCTTGAAGATCTACTGTAAAGTTTGGAAAACAATTGAAATATATTGGGCCATTATAGATATTAGTTTGAATCATAGCCAAAACAGAATCTTTATAATTATTAAGTCGATCGTCTCTGAGAGCTAGGAAAATTGGACAATCAACTCCTTTATGAACTAATGGTTTTATTCCTATTTGAACAAGGCCAAAATGAATGAATCTAAATCTGTGTTTGAGATAAGCTTTAATGCTGGATTCTGAAAGTAAATGCATAGTTTCAGATTCTTTTTGAATGCTTCTAGTCTCTTCATGAGTTTTGATGCTAAATGCAGTCTTAAAATCAGTAATGCCTATATGATAAATTTTTGTAAGATTTTCTTTTGGAATTTCCCAATTTGAAAAGTTCTTTTCTATATGAACTTCACTACTTTGAATTATATTATTAGGTGATCCTAAACTAATAGCTTTCCTTAACCAGTTTGCCATTAATAAATTAAATGTTGCATAAACTAAATATGACTGAATTGAATGGGAACAGTGGGACCACCTAACCGAGAACACCAAGACTTAAAATGGCTTACCAACAACTTAATTAGGCTGACCAAGCACTTTACCAACACTCAATACAAATGCAATTTAATAAATGCACAATTAATCAATTTAATAACTTACTGGCTCTGATACCAATAGGGAGTACAGGATCGATAGAGAAAATAATTTAATAAATTTGTGGATATAAATCTTATTATATAATTGATAATAATAAGATAAGTAAAGAAAGTTAGATTTATTTGAGATAAGACTTAAACAAAAGAAAATTACAGGATGCTCTCATCTTAGAGCTAGACACTTTATTTATACACAAAGGAAGAGATAAGGTGCAATCTGCTCTTCCAATAAGAAATTAAAGAGAAATAGTACAAACATAATTATTAAAGTTACACTATAATACTGTAGAAGATGCTTTGAATTACTATTGAAGATGCTTTACTGTTGAAGATGCTTTGAATTACTGTTGGAGATGCTTTTGATTTCGTCATTGCTTACGTTTGTGCTTCCGGATGAATTAATTTGAGTTGTTGAACATTTGAATTGAACTTTTGTGAACTCAATATTAAAAGTCGTATGGATCTTGAGCAAATGGGCCACCAAATGTTGGATCATAAGACTCATTTGAAAACTCCGATAAAATCTCATCAGAGGATTCTTCTGATAATATTTTCTTTGCATATTGTGGATCTTCAAGAATCTTTTTGAGAATAGCTTTCTGGACTTTAGATAATGATTCTGAATTTGGACTTTCTACTTTGGGATTTTTATTGTGTTGAGGAGAGTTTGAATTTGATGTTGCTTTTGAGGGTGAAGGTTTGTTGGTGGTTGATGGAGATTGGTATTCCATTTTTATACCGGTTTGAAAAAAGGAGATAACATTTTTTGTTGAACAAATTTCTAAGGTAAATTTGTCCCACCATTTAATTTTGAATTCTCTTATTAATGAATATGGATATGGACGTGGAAGGTGTTGTTTGAGACAGTAACTCCAACATAGAATCCATGGAATTTTAAATTCTGCATGAAACATGACTGGAGTTTCATAAGCTTGATAATTTGAATTGGCAACAAAAGTTGTGAAACCCTCATTGCATTCTTTTGGATAAATTTGAGGAGTTGGTCCAAATAAATACCACCAATGATAAAACCACATAGGATATTTCTTTGGACAATATTTGTCAAATATAAAAAACCATGAATGATCAAATGGTCTGAATAAAAATGCTCTATACCAGGCCATTTTGTAATCATAGTATGAGTAATTTTGAGGGAAAAATCTTTTTGAAAAAATTCGTTCTGCATAAGGGTCTCCCCATTCTACAGACGAAATAATTTTCTTAAAAATACATTTTGAATAAATTATTTTTTCTGAAGAATCCTTGATATGTTGGATTTCAACAGAGTTTGAATCTACTAAAATAAATTCATAAAACCTTTGAGTTTTAAAACGATTTTCTGGTATCCATTCGCAACCTTTTGGAAAAGTTTTTTGATTGATTGAATTAATAATTTGTGGGCTTTGAGGAATTGTAAAATTAGTGAGATATACATTTTCTATTTCGGTTTTTGTAATGTATGCAGATTTGGTAAAGCTTTGTGTTGGTATTTTTGTAGTTGGTTCTTTTTGTTTTGAATTTGAAATAATATTTTGTGAAGTAGGCTCTTGAACAATTTGTGAATATGGAAGTGGGGGAAAATCATTTAGTTGAGTAAATTTGTTTGAAATGGATAGGGTAGTTTGAAGATTTTTGGAGGATGAAAATTTATTTTGTTCTGTTTTGTTTGGTTTTGGATCTGGTTCCATTTCGTAATCATCTGAACTCTGGAACCCTTTGAGTTTTTCTTGCTGATTCTTCTTCCTTGGCATTATGATGTCCCTGTAGAAATTCTCTGGTTAAGAAATCAGGGAGAGAGTTACTTTCGCCTCTTATATGCTCTATTTGAAAATCAAATACTGATAAAATTGCTTGCCATCTTGCAAAAATTTGTTTAGAAACAATGTTTTTGACATCCTTTTCTAGAACCTCTTTTGCAGATTTGCAGTCGATCCTTATCAAAAATTTTTTGTTGTAAAGATCATCTTGAAATTTTGAAACGCATAGTACTATAGATAAAATTTCCTTTTTAATGGTAGAATAATTTTTTTGAGGTCCGAGCCAGAGACCTGAATGAAATCTAACTAATTGTTCTTTTGTATCTATTCTTTGTTTTAATATGCCACCATATCCTATTTCTGATGCATCTGTTTCTACTATCATGAATGCAGATGGCTCTGGAATGCCTAGACATGGAAGTGATTTGATTTTTTGTTTTAATTCAATAATAGTCTTAGTATGAATTTCTGACCAGGGAGGCGGATTTTTTTGAAGTCTTTGAAAGAGGGGCATGCAAATTTGTCTGAGCTTTGGGAAAAAATCTGATATATAATTTAGACATCCCAAAAATCTTTGTAACTGGGTTTTGTCTTTAATTTCGTTAGGGAATTTTTCTGCAAATTCTAAAGACCTTGTAATTGGCTTGATTGTTCCTTTATAAATGTCATGTCCCAAAAATCTAATTTTTGTTTGAAATAATTTCATTTTAGTGGCAGAAACTACTAAACCATTTTTTTCAACAGTGTTTAGAAATATATGTAAATGTTTGAAATGTTGATCAATATCATGAGAAAAAATTAAAACATCATCTATATAAACAATTATGAATGAAGAAAATTGATTGAAAATATCATTCATTATATGTTGAAATTCAGAAGGAGCATTTTTAAGTCCAAAAGGCATTACATTCCACTCATAATGTCCAAATGGTACCGTGAATGCAGTTTTATACCTATCTTCTTTAGCAATTTGTATTTGCCAGAAACCAGATTTCATATCAAATTTTGAAAATATTTTGGCTTTATATAAGCGATTAATTAAATCTCTTTTATTTGGGATTGGATATCTTATCCATTGAAGAACTTTGTTTAAAGGTTTGTAATTAATAACTAATCTAGGAACTCCTCTTTCTTTTTCTGCTGCATTCATAACATAAAATGCTGCACAGCTCCAAGGAGATTTGGATGGAGTTATTAATTTTTTATCTAAAAGAGTTTGAATTTCTTTCTTGCAGAATTCAAGATGCTCAGAATTCATTTGGATGGGTCTAGCTTTTGTAGGAATATTTTTTTCAGAGGAATCTTTTTCATATGGCAATGTGACAATATGCCTTTTTCTATCCCAAAAGGCATTTGGAATATCAGCACAAACTTTTGATTTAAAAATATTTTCTAAATTAAAAATTTTTTGTTGCAATTTTGATTGTTGTAATTGTTCTTCAATCCTTTGAAAAGAAATTTCTTCTTTTAAAGAAGAAATTTGAAATTCTTTTTGTTTTATTAAATTTATACTTTGTATTACTGAAGAATTTTGTAATAAATTAATATCTTTTTGTAACATGGGACTTAAAAAAGGAAATGATAATTGTTTCCCTAAAATTTTTGTATGAACACCTTTGTCATCAACCCAAAAAGGATAAATTTGTGTTAAAAAGGGAGTGCCTAATATTATTTCTTCCTTAATATCATTAATAATAATGAAAGTATTAGTAAAACTATAATTTTCATTTATGATCTTTCCTTTTGAAATTTTATATTTAATATCCATGGGTGAACTATTTGCACTATATAACCGAGTTTTTGTTTTTTCATAAAATTTAGTTGGGACTAATCCTTCCCTTAAGCAATTTTGATCCGCTCCACTATCAATTAAAGCAATATAGGTTTTTTGAAAATCTCCAATTTGAAAAGTAACTGGTGCATACCATTTTTGAAAATTAATTTTATTAATAACAGTGATAAAATCATCATCATCCCCATTAACTTTCTCTTTTCCCAAAGAAAGATTTTCTTTATAGATGGGGTTTTCTAAAATAGATAATTTTGTTTCAAGTTCGAAATCTTTGATTTCTAAATGCTTTAAACTATTTTTGATAGAAATGATGTCTTCTTTGATTTTATTTATTTCAAGTTGAAGATCTTTGACCGAAAGAGTTTGATTCTTAATAGGAATTAATTTAGAAGTCATTTCTTTGGAAGAGTATTTTTCTAATAATTTTGAAATATTGAAAGGTTCAATTTGAGGAATTGGAATACTTTCTTTGTTTTTAGAGGTAGAGGTTTCACCCAAAACCATAGTTTTGAGTTTCAAAAGGGTTTCTCTTTTGATCTCTTTATCTTGGATTTTGTCAACGAGATCAAAAAGAAATTCCACATTTTTCTCTTTATCTGTTAAAACATTAATGCATTTGATAGGAGAGGAAGAAATCGAAGATTCAGAATCAGAAGTTTGATCATTAATTTGTAAAATTTCGTCATCTTCCTTTTCTGAAGAAGAAGAAGAAGTAGACTCAGGGGTTTGTAATAATATTTTGGATATTTTATCTCCTAGCTCAGAGTCGTTAATAAATAATTCTTGAATCTTTTTCTTTGTGGTACAAGCATTTGCTTTATGTCCAGGTTTTCCACACGAATAACAAAAGATTTTGAAAGCTTTGTTTGATTTTCGGAAATTTCCGAAAATTTTCTTTCCTCGTTTCTTTCGATAATAAGAAGGATAAGAATTTTTATTTTTATCTTTTGAAAATCTAGAAAATTGTTTTTTAATTTTCTTTTTTGTAGAGGGAGCTCTAATAGCTTCCATACCAAATGCTTCACAGAAACATCCAATTTCTTTCCTAGATTGTTTCTTTTCAGAGGTATATTTGGCTTGGAGTTTGAGTTCTTCACATAAAGAAAGACCTTCCTTTTTAATGAAAGCGAAAAGTCCTCCATAAGTAGTATTATTAAGAGCTTGTTCTTTATCTGTATCATGTTCAGCTATTTTTCTAAAAATTCTTTGAGCAAATAATTTTGGTAGTCCTGATATAAATTTTTCTTTCCAAAAACTTTGATTGCAATCTTGTCTTTGTAAAACATAACTAAAGAAGGTATCTTTATACCATCTATAGTCACTTAATGTTGGGCAACGTAAATTTTGTAAAATCGTTTCTCCAGAAGAAAGAGTTTGAGTAGGGTTACCGACAAAATGAAAGGCAATAACTATGATTAAGAAATCACAGCAGTCAGATTTTTGAAATACATTTCCTTGATCATCCATGATGTCAGTAACGTGATTCAAAATTTCTAATCTGTCTTGTAAAGTGAGAAGATTATCCCACCAGTTTTTTAATTGCCCAGTAAAACCTGATATAATAAAACCAAAAATTATTTGTTCATCCAAAGGTTTTGCCTTGTAAGCTACAATAGCCATTCCCATATTTTGAAGAGTATTAAGAATTTCATAATCAGATTTTCCATCTATGTTCCATTCATGGATCATATCTGGGGAAAAGGATTTGGAGGTAAATGTAGACCTTTCTTCATATTGAAGATCAACAGGAGTAGGCCTAGGATAATAGTTTTTTGTAGGGATATTCTTCCAAGATGATCGTATTTTATTAATTTGATGAGGATCATTATCAGATTCTTGAAATTGCTTTGCAACTTTTGAAATGATTAAAGACTCAGAATTTTCTTCATCAGAAGATATCTCTGAACTTTGATATTTACTCAAAACCTTAATATGACTTGGACTATCTGCTAATTTTTGTAAAGATTTTTGAATTTTATCTAACACTGCAGAATTAGAGTTAGAAGAAGTAAAACCATTTTTTGGAAACATTTGAGTCATAGGTATAGTTAATCCTGGTGGTTTGAAATGCGGTGCAGAAACCTTATTAGATCCTAATGATGCAATCGTATTAGGGGCTATGGATCTAGAGGTTTCTTTTTGTAAATTATCAACCTTATTTGAAAGTTGATCTACTTGTGTAGCAACGGTATGAAGGATTTGATTTGTAAAATTATTTTGATGATAAATTTTAATGATGTCTTCTACATTTGGAGTTTTATCTGTTTGATCTACTCTTCCTTCTTTAAAAGGACTAGCCTTTATTTCACGGTCATAATAGGGAAAAGTAATATTTTGTAATGGTGGATGAACTGAACTAATTGTTTGTCCATCCTTCAAAACCCAATTTTTTTGAAGTTTGGTTTGTACAAATATGTGATTTTGAGAATATGGATTAGCAATACCTTGTTTTTCACAAAACAATAAAAACCATGTAAAAAACGGGATATTAATTTGAATAGTATTCATATCTTTATACCATACATCTCTTATTGAGTCTTTAAAGGAGCGAGAAAAAGATCTAAACCAATCTCGATGTTCAGCATTGTGAGAGGAATTAAATTCATCTCTTAGATAGTTTTTATCTATTTCAAAATCTTTAGTAATTGTATTGATAGAGTCAAAATTTTGCATATCAGACATTGTGGGAGATGCAGGTCTAGATGAAGAGATTTGAGAAGTTTGAGAAGCATTTGCTTCATATTCAGGAATAGGAGATTTATATCTGACTTTGATTGGTTCAGAAATGACTGAAGTTGTTTTTTGAGGAAAAGAAAAAGATCTTCGTGGATAGTTGGAAGAAGAAGTACAAGGAGAACTAGATAATTCTCTCATAGACCCAAACCTTATAAGAACTTTATTTTCGTCTTCCTCAATGCATTCTATTTCTTGTCTTATGTTTCTAGGAGGCATTGGATTTGAGAATTGAAATGTCTCAGGAATAGAAATTTGATCCCATCTCAAGGTTTTTGCTGTAGAAACTATTGATTTAGTATTCTCAGCATGAACCTCTATAAAAATAGTTTCTTCTTTTGAAGAAGCCTCATGTATGAATTTTGGATTAACTGTGGAATTCATTAATCTAAAATAAACACGGAAAACAATTGCAAAATTTCTAGCAAACTCTTTAAATTTATTATTTAAAATTTGAATATCTAAAATTAATGAAGATAAGATTAATGGGTCTTGAAGATCTACTGTAAAGTTTGGAAAACAATTGAAATATATTGGGCCATTACAGATATTAGTTTGAATCATAGCCAAAACAGAATCTTTATAATTATTAAGTCGATCGTCTCTGAGAGCTAGGAAAATTGGACAATCAACTCCTTTATGAACTAATGGTTTTATTCCTATTTGAACAAGGCCAAAATGAATGAATCTAAATCTGTGTTTGAGATAAGCTTTAATGCTGGATTCTGAAAGTAAATGCATAGTTTCAGATTCTTTTTGAATGCTTCTAGTCTCTTCATGAGTTTTGATGCTAAATGCAGTCTTAAAATCAGTAATGCCTATATGATAAATTTTTGTAAGATTTTCTTTTGGAATTTCCCAATTTGAAAAGTTCTTTTCTATATGAACTTCACTACTTTGAATTATATTATTAGGTGATCCTAAACTAATAGCTTTCCTTAACCAGTTTGCCATTAATAAATTAAATGTTGCATAAACTAAATATGACTGAATTGAATGGGAACAGTGGGACCACCTAACCGAGAACACCAAGACTTAAAATGGCTTACCAACAACTTAATTAGGCTGACCAAGCACTTTACCAACACTCAATACAAATGCAATTTAATAAATGCACAATTAATCAATTTAATAACTTACTGGCTCTGATACCAATAGGGAGTACAGGATCCAATAGGGAGTACAGGATCGATAGAGAAAATAATTTAATAAATTTGTGGATATAAATCTTATTATATAATTGATAGAGTCAAAATTTTGCATATCAGACATTGTGGGAGATGCAGGTCTAGATGAAGAGATTTGAGAAGTTTGAGAAGCATTTGCTTCATATTCAGGAATAGGAGATTTATATCTGACTTTGATTGGTTCAGAAATGACTGAAGTTGTTTTTTGAGGAAAAGAAAAAGATCTTCGTGGATAGTTGGAAGAAGAAGTACAAGGAGAACTAGATAATTCTCTCATAGACCCAAACCTTATAAGAACTTTATTTTCGTCTTCCTCAATGCATTCTATTTCTTGTCTTATGTTTCTAGGAGGCATTGGATTTGAGAATTGAAATGTCTCAGGAATAGAAATTTGATCCCATCTCAAGGTTTTTGCTGTAGAAACTATTGATTTAGTATTCTCAGCATGAACCTCTATAAAAATAGTTTCTTCTTTTGAAGAAGCCTCATGTATGAATTTTGGATTAACTGTGGAATTCATTAATCTAAAATAAACACGGAAAACAATTGCAAAATTTCTAGCAAACTCTTTAAATTTATTATTTAAAATTTGAATATCTAAAATTAATGAAGATAAGATTAATGGGTCTTGAAGATCTACTGTAAAGTTTGGAAAACAATTGAAATATATTGGGCCATTACAGATATTAGTTTGAATCATAGCCAAAACAGAATCTTTATAATTATTAAGTCGATCGTCTCTGAGAGCTAGGAAAATTGGACAATCAACTCCTTTATGAACTAATGGTTTTATTCCTATTTGAACAAGGCCAAAATGAATGAATCTAAATCTGTGTTTGAGATAAGCTTTAATGCTGGATTCTGAAAGTAAATGCATAGTTTCAGATTCTTTTTGAATGCTTCTAGTCTCTTCATGAGTTTTGATGCTAAATGCAGTCTTAAAATCAGTAATGCCTATATGATAAATTTTTGTAAGATTTTCTTTTGGAATTTCCCAATTTGAAAAGTTCTTTTCTATATGAACTTCACTACTTTGAATTATATTATTAGGTGATCCTAAACTAATAGCTTTCCTTAACCAGTTTGCCATTAATAAATTAAATGTTGCATAAACTAAATATGACTGAATTGAATGGGAACAGTGGGACCACCTAACCGAGAACACCAAGACTTAAAATGGCTTACCAACAACTTAATTAGGCTGACCAAGCACTTTACCAACACTCAATACAAATGCAATTTAATAAATGCACAATTAATCAATTTAATAACTTACTGGCTCTGATACCAATAGGGAGTACAGGATCCAATAGGGAGTACAGGATCGATAGAGAAAATAATTTAATAAATTTGTGGATATAAATCTTATTATATAATTGATAGAGTCAAAATTTTGCATATCAGACATTGTGGGAGATGCAGGTCTAGATGAAGAGATTTGAGAAGTTTGAGAAGCATTTGCTTCATATTCAGGAATAGGAGATTTATATCTGACTTTGATTGGTTCAGAAATGACTGAAGTTGTTTTTTGAGGAAAAGAAAAAGATCTTCGTGGATAGTTGGAAGAAGAAGTACAAGGAGAACTAGATAATTCTCTCATAGACCCAAACCTTATAAGAACTTTATTTTCGTCTTCCTCAATGCATTCTATTTCTTGTCTTATGTTTCTAGGAGGCATTGGATTTGAGAATTGAAATGTCTCAGGAATAGAAATTTGATCCCATCTCAAGGTTTTTGCTGTAGAAACTATTGATTTAGTATTCTCAGCATGAACCTCTATAAAAATAGTTTCTTCTTTTGAAGAAGCCTCATGTATGAATTTTGGATTAACTGTGGAATTCATTAATCTAAAATAAACACGGAAAACAATTGCAAAATTTCTAGCAAACTCTTTAAATTTATTATTTAAAATTTGAATATCTAAAATTAATGAAGATAAGATTAATGGGTCTTGAAGATCTACTGTAAAGTTTGGAAAACAATTGAAATATATTGGGCCATTACAGATATTAGTTTGAATCATAGCCAAAACAGAATCTTTATAATTATTAAGTCGATCGTCTCTGAGAGCTAGGAAAATTGGACAATCAACTCCTTTATGAACTAATGGTTTTATTCCTATTTGAACAAGGCCAAAATGAATGAATCTAAATCTGTGTTTGAGATAAGCTTTAATGCTGGATTCTGAAAGTAAATGCATAGTTTCAGATTCTTTTTGAATGCTTCTAGTCTCTTCATGAGTTTTGATGCTAAATGCAGTCTTAAAATCAGTAATGCCTATATGATAAATTTTTGTAAGATTTTCTTTTGGAATTTCCCAATTTGAAAAGTTCTTTTCTATATGAACTTCACTACTTTGAATTATATTATTAGGTGATCCTAAACTAATAGCTTTCCTTAACCAGTTTGCCATTAATAAATTAAATGTTGCATAAACTAAATATGACTGAATTGAATGGGAACAGTGGGACCACCTAACCGAGAACACCAAGACTTAAAATGGCTTACCAACAACTTAATTAGGCTGACCAAGCACTTTACCAACACTCAATACAAATGCAATTTAATAAATGCACAATTAATCAATTTAATAACTTACTGGCTCTGATACCAATAGGGAGTACAGGATCCAATAGGGAGTACAGGATCGATAGAGAAAATAATTTAATAAATTTGTGGATATAAATCTTATTATATAATTGATAGAGTCAAAATTTTGCATATCAGACATTGTGGGAGATGCAGGTCTAGATGAAGAGATTTGAGAAGTTTGAGAAGCATTTGCTTCATATTCAGGAATAGGAGATTTATATCTGACTTTGATTGGTTCAGAAATGACTGAAGTTGTTTTTTGAGGAAAAGAAAAAGATCTTCGTGGATAGTTGGAAGAAGAAGTACAAGGAGAACTAGATAATTCTCTCATAGACCCAAACCTTATAAGAACTTTATTTTCGTCTTCCTCAATGCATTCTATTTCTTGTCTTATGTTTCTAGGAGGCATTGGATTTGAGAATTGAAATGTCTCAGGAATAGAAATTTGATCCCATCTCAAGGTTTTTGCTGTAGAAACTATTGATTTAGTATTCTCAGCATGAACCTCTATAAAAATAGTTTCTTCTTTTGAAGAAGCCTCATGTATGAATTTTGGATTAACTGTGGAATTCATTAATCTAAAATAAACACGGAAAACAATTGCAAAATTTCTAGCAAACTCTTTAAATTTATTATTTAAAATTTGAATATCTAAAATTAATGAAGATAAGATTAATGGGTCTTGAAGATCTACTGTAAAGTTTGGAAAACAATTGAAATATATTGGGCCATTACAGATATTAGTTTGAATCATAGCCAAAACAGAATCTTTATAATTATTAAGTCGATCGTCTCTGAGAGCTAGGAAAATTGGACAATCAACTCCTTTATGAACTAATGGTTTTATTCCTATTTGAACAAGGCCAAAATGAATGAATCTAAATCTGTGTTTGAGATAAGCTTTAATGCTGGATTCTGAAAGTAAATGCATAGTTTCAGATTCTTTTTGAATGCTTCTAGTCTCTTCATGAGTTTTGATGCTAAATGCAGTCTTAAAATCAGTAATGCCTATATGATAAATTTTTGTAAGATTTTCTTTTGGAATTTCCCAATTTGAAAAGTTCTTTTCTATATGAACTTCACTACTTTGAATTATATTATTAGGTGATCCTAAACTAATAGCTTTCCTTAACCAGTTTGCCATTAATAAATTAAATGTTGCATAAACTAAATATGACTGAATTGAATGGGAACAGTGGGACCACCTAACCGAGAACACCAAGACTTAAAATGGCTTACCAACAACTTAATTAGGCTGACCAAGCACTTTACCAACACTCAATACAAATGCAATTTAATAAATGCACAATTAATCAATTTAATAACTTACTGGCTCTGATACCAATAGGGAGTACAGGATCGATAGAGAAAATAATTTAATAAATTTGTGGATATAAATCTTATTATATAATTGATAATAATAAGATAAGTAAAGAAAGTTAGATTTATTTGAGATAAGACTTAAACAAAAGAAAATTACAGGATGCTCTCATCTTAGAGCTAGACACTTTATTTATACACAAAGGAAGAGATAAGGTGCAATCTGCTCTTCCAATAAGAAATTAAAGAGAAATAGTACAAACATAATTATTAAAGTTACACTATAATACTGTAGAAGATGCTTTGAATTACTATTGAAGATGCTTTACTGTTGAAGATGCTTTGAATTACTGTTGGAGATGCTTTTGATTTCGTCATTGCTTACGTTTGTGCTTCCGGATGAATTAATTTGAGTTGTTGAACATTTGAATTGAACTTTTGTGAACTCAATATTAAAAGTCGTATGGATCTTGAGCAAATGGGCCACCAAATGTTGGATCATAAGACTCATTTGAAAACTCCGATAAAATCTCATCAGAGGATTCTTCTGATAATATTTTCTTTGCATATTGTGGATCTTCAAGAATCTTTTTGAGAATAGCTTTCTGGACTTTAGATAATGATTCTGAATTTGGACTTTCTACTTTGGGATTTTTATTGTGTTGAGGAGAGTTTGAATTTGATGTTGCTTTTGAGGGTGAAGGTTTGTTGGTGGTTGATGGAGATTGGTATTCCATTTTTATACCGGTTTGAAAAAAGGAGATAACATTTTTTGTTGAACAAATTTCTAAGGTAAATTTGTCCCACCATTTAATTTTGAATTCTCTTATTAATGAATATGGATATGGACGTGGAAGGTGTTGTTTGAGACAGTAACTCCAACATAGAATCCATGGAATTTTAAATTCTGCATGAAACATGACTGGAGTTTCATAAGCTTGATAATTTGAATTGGCAACAAAAGTTGTGAAACCCTCATTGCATTCTTTTGGATAAATTTGAGGAGTTGGTCCAAATAAATACCACCAATGATAAAACCACATAGGATATTTCTTTGGACAATATTTGTCAAATATAAAAAACCATGAATGATCAAATGGTCTGAATAAAAATGCTCTATACCAGGCCATTTTGTAATCATAGTATGAGTAATTTTGAGGGAAAAATCTTTTTGAAAAAATTCGTTCTGCATAAGGGTCTCCCCATTCTACAGACGAAATAATTTTCTTAAAAATACATTTTGAATAAATTATTTTTTCTGAAGAATCCTTGATATGTTGGATTTCAACAGAGTTTGAATCTACTAAAATAAATTCATAAAACCTTTGAGTTTTAAAACGATTTTCTGGTATCCATTCGCAACCTTTTGGAAAAGTTTTTTGATTGATTGAATTAATAATTTGTGGGCTTTGAGGAATTGTAAAATTAGTGAGATATACATTTTCTATTTCGGTTTTTGTAATGTATGCAGATTTGGTAAAGCTTTGTGTTGGTATTTTTGTAGTTGGTTCTTTTTGTTTTGAATTTGAAATAATATTTTGTGAAGTAGGCTCTTGAACAATTTGTGAATATGGAAGTGGGGGAAAATCATTTAGTTGAGTAAATTTGTTTGAAATGGATAGGGTAGTTTGAAGATTTTTGGAGGATGAAAATTTATTTTGTTCTGTTTTGTTTGGTTTTGGATCTGGTTCCATTTCGTAATCATCTGAACTCTGGAACCCTTTGAGTTTTTCTTGCTGATTCTTCTTCCTTGGCATTATGATGTCCCTGTAGAAATTCTCTGGTTAAGAAATCAGGGAGAGAGTTACTTTCGCCTCTTATATGCTCTATTTGAAAATCAAATACTGATAAAATTGCTTGCCATCTTGCAAAAATTTGTTTAGAAACAATGTTTTTGACATCCTTTTCTAGAACCTCTTTTGCAGATTTGCAGTCGATCCTTATCAAAAATTTTTTGTTGTAAAGATCATCTTGAAATTTTGAAACGCATAGTACTATAGATAAAATTTCCTTTTTAATGGTAGAATAATTTTTTTGAGGTCCGAGCCAGAGACCTGAATGAAATCTAACTAATTGTTCTTTTGTATCTATTCTTTGTTTTAATATGCCACCATATCCTATTTCTGATGCATCTGTTTCTACTATCATGAATGCAGATGGATCTGGAATGCCTAGACATGGAAGTGATTTGATTTTTTGTTTTAATTCAATAATAGTCTTAGTATGAATTTCTGACCAGGGAGGCGGATTTTTTTGAAGTCTTTGAAAGAGGGGCATGCAAATTTGTCTGAGCTTTGGGAAAAAATCTGATATATAATTTAGACATCCCAAAAATCTTTGTAACTGGGTTTTGTCTTTAATTTCGTTAGGGAATTTTTCTGCAAATTCTAAAGACCTTGTAATTGGCTTGATTGTTCCTTTATAAATGTCATGTCCCAAAAATCTAATTTTTGTTTGAAATAATTTCATTTTAGTGGCAGAAACTACTAAACCATTTTTTTCAACAGTGTTTAGAAATATATGTAAATGTTTGAAATGTTGATCAATATCATGAGAAAAAATTAAAACATCATCTATATAAACAATTATGAATGAAGAAAATTGATTGAAAATATCATTCATTATATGTTGAAATTCAGAAGGAGCATTTTTAAGTCCAAAAGGCATTACATTCCACTCATAATGTCCAAATGGTACCGTGAATGCAGTTTTATACCTATCTTCTTTAGCAATTTGTATTTGCCAGAAACCAGATTTCATATCAAATTTTGAAAATATTTTGGCTTTATATAAGCGATTAATTAAATCTCTTTTATTTGGGATTGGATATCTTATCCATTGAAGAACTTTGTTTAAAGGTTTGTAATTAATAACTAATCTAGGAACTCCTCTTTCTTTTTCTGCTGCATTCATAACATAAAATGCTGCACAGCTCCAAGGAGATTTGGATGGAGTTATTAATTTTTTATCTAAAAGAGTTTGAATTTCTTTCTTGCAGAATTCAAGATGCTCAGAATTCATTTGGATGGGTCTAGCTTTTGTAGGAATATTTTTTTCAGAGAAATCTTTTTCATATGGCAATGTGACAATATGCCTTTTTCTATCCCAAAAGGCATTTGGAATATCAGCACAAACTTTTGATTTAAAAATATTTTCTAAATTAAAAATTTTTTGTTGCAATTTTGATTGTTGTAATTGTTCTTCAATCCTTTGAAAAGAAATTTCTTCTTTTAAAGAAGAAATTTGAAATTCTTTTTGTTTTATTAAATTTATACTTTGTATTACTGAAGAATTTTGTAATAAATTAATATCTTTTTGTAACATGGGACTTAAAAAAGGAAATGATAATTGTTTCCCTAAAATTTTTGTATGAACACCTTTGTCATCAACCCAAAAAGGATAAATTTGTGTTAAAAAGGGAGTGCCTAATATTATTTCTTCCTTAATATCATTAATAATAATGAAAGTATTAGTAAAACTATAATTTTCATTTATGATCTTTCCTTTTGAAATTTTATATTTAATATCCATGGGTGAACTATTTGCACTATATAACCGAGTTTTTGTTTTTTCATAAAATTTAGTTGGGACTAATCCTTCCCTTAAGCAATTTTGATCCGCTCCACTATCAATTAAAGCAATATAGGTTTTTTGAAAATCTCCAATTTGAAAAGTAACTGGTGCATACCATTTTTGAAAATTAATTTTATTAATAACAGTGATAAAATCATCATCATCCCCATTAACTTTCTCTTTTCCCAAAGAAAGATTTTCTTTATAGATGGGGTTTTCTAAAATAGATAATTTTGTTTCAAGTTCGAAATCTTTGATTTCTAAATGCTTTAAACTATTTTTGATAGAAATGATGTCTTCTTTGATTTTATTTATTTCAAGTTGAAGATCTTTGACCGAAAGAGTTTGATTCTTAATAGGAATTAATTTAGAAGTCATTTCTTTGGAAGAGTATTTTTCTAATAATTTTGAAATATTGAAAGGTTCAATTTGAGGAATTGGAATACTTTCTTTGTTTTTAGAGGTAGAGGTTTCACCCAAAACCATAGTTTTGAGTTTCAAAAGGGTTTCTCTTTTGATCTCTTTATCTTGGATTTTGTCAACGAGATCAAAAAGAAATTCCACATTTTTCTCTTTATCTGTTAAAACATTAATGCATTTGATAGGAGAGGAAGAAATCGAAGATTCAGAATCAGAAGTTTGATCATTAATTTGTAAAATTTCGTCATCTTCCTTTTCTGAAGAAGAAGAAGAAGTAGACTCAGGGGTTTGTAATAATATTTTGGATATTTTATCTCCTAGCTCAGAGTCGTTAATAAATAATTCTTGAATCTTTTTCTTTGTGGTACAAGCATTTGCTTTATGTCCAGGTTTTCCACACGAATAACAAAAGATTTTGAAAGCTTTGTTTGATTTTCGGAAATTTCCGAAATTTTTCTTTCCTCGTTTCTTTCGATAATAAGAAGGATAAGAATTTTTATTTTTATCTTTTGAAAATCTAGAAAATTGTTTTTTAATTTTCTTTTTTGTAGAGGGAGCTCTAATAGCTTCCATACCAAATGCTTCACAGAAACATCCAATTTCTTTCCTAGATTGTTTCTTTTCAGAGGTATATTTGGCTTGGAGTTTGAGTTCTTCACATAAAGAAAGACCTTCCTTTTTAATGAAAGCGAAAAGTCCTCCATAAGTAGTATTATTAAGAGCTTGTTCTTTATCTGTATCATGTTCAGCTATTTTTCTAAAAATTCTTTGAGCAAATAATTTTGGTAGTCCTGATATAAATTTTTCTTTCCAAAAACTTTGATTGCAATCTTGTCTTTGTAAAACATAACTAAAGAAGGTATCTTTATACCATCTATAGTCACTTAATGTTGGGCAACGTAAATTTTGTAAAATCGTTTCTCCAGAAGAAAGAGTTTGAGTAGGGTTACCGACAAAATGAAAGGCAATAACTATGATTAAGAAATCACAGCAGTCAGATTTTTGAAATACATTTCCTTGATCATCCATGATGTCAGTAACGTGATTCAAAATTTCTAATCTGTCTTGTAAAGTGAGAAGATTATCCCACCAGTTTTTTAATTGCCCAGTAAAACCTGATATAATAAAACCAAAAATTATTTGTTCATCCAAAGGTTTTGCCTTGTAAGCTACAATAGCCATTCCCATATTTTGAAGAGTATTAAGAATTTCATAATCAGATTTTCCATCTATGTTCCATTCATGGATCATATCTGGGGAAAAGGATTTGGAGGTAAATGTAGACCTTTCTTCATATTGAAGATCAACAGGAGTAGGCCTAGGATAATAGTTTTTTGTAGGGATATTCTTCCAAGATGATCGTATTTTATTAATTTGATGAGGATCATTATCAGATTCTTGAAATTGCTTTGCAACTTTTGAAATGATTAAAGACTCAGAATTTTCTTCATCAGAAGATATCTCTGAACTTTGATATTTACTCAAAACCTTAATATGACTTGGACTATCTGCTAATTTTTGTAAAGATTTTTGAATCTTATCTAACACTGCAGAATTAGAGTTAGAAGAAGTAAAACCATTTTTTGGAAACATTTGAGTCATAGGTATAGTTAATCCTGGTGGTTTGAAATGCGGTGCAGAAACCTTATTAGATCCTAATGACGCAATCGTATTAGGGGCTATGGATCTAGAGGTTTCTTTTTGTAAATTATCAACCTTATTTGAAAGTTGATCTACTTGTGTAGCAACGGTATGAAGGATTTGATTTGTAAAATTATTTTGATGATAAATTTTAATGATGTCTTCTACATTTGGAGTTTTATCTGTTTGATCTACTCTTCCTTCTTTAAAAGGACTAGCCTTTATTTCACGGTCATAATAGGGAAAAGTAATATTTTGTAATGGTGGATGAACTGAACTAATTGTTTGTCCATCCTTCAAAACCCAATTTTTTTGAAGTTTGGTTTGTACAAATATGTGATTTTGAGAATATGGATTAGCAATACCTTGTTTTTCACAAAACAATAAAAACCATGTAAAAAACGGGATATTAATTTGAATAGTATTCATATCTTTATACCATACATCTCTTATTGAGTCTTTAAAGGAGCGAGAAAAAGATCTAAACCAATCTCGATGTTCAGCATTGTGAGAGGAATTAAATTCATCTCTTAGATAGTTTTTATCTATTTCAAAATCTTTAGTAATTGTATTGATAGAGTCAAAATTTTGCATATCAGACATTGTGGGAGATGCAGGTCTAGATGAAGAGATTTGAGAAGTTTGAGAAGCATTTGCTTCATATTCAGGAATAGGAGATTTATATCTGACTTTGATTGGTTCAGAAATAACTGAAGTTGTTTTTTGAGGAAAAGAAAAAGATCTTCGTGGATAGTTGGAAGAAGAAGTACAAGGAGAACTAGATAATTCTCTCATAGACCCAAACCTTATAAGAACTTTATTTTCGTCTTCCTCAATGCATTCTATTTCTTGTCTTATGTTTCTAGGAGGCATTGGATTTGAGAATTGAAATGTCTCAGGAATAGAAATTTGATCCCATCTCAAGGTTTTTGCTGTAGAAACTATTGATTTAGTATTCTCAGCATGAACCTCTATAAAAATAGTTTCTTCTTTTGAAGAAGCCTCATGTATGAATTTTGGATTAACTGTGGAATTCATTAATCTAAAATAAACACGGAAAACAATTGCAAAATTTCTAGCAAACTCTTTAAATTTATTATTTAAAATTTGAATATCTAAAATTAATGAAGATAAGATTAATGGGTCTTGAAGATCTACTGTAAAGTTTGGAAAACAATTGAAATATATTGGGCCATTACAGATATTAGTTTGAATCATAGCCAAAACAGAATCTTTATAATTATTAAGTCGATCGTCTCTGAGAGCTAGGAAAATTGGACAATCAACTCCTTTATGAACTAATGGTTTTATTCCTATTTGAACAAGGCCAAAATGAATGAATCTAAATCTGTGTTTGAGATAAGCTTTAATGCTGGATTCTGAAAGTAAATGCATAGTTTCAGATTCTTTTTGAATGCTTCTAGTCTCTTCATGAGTTTTGATGCTAAATGCAGTCTTAAAATCAGTAATGCCTATATGATAAATTTTTGTAAGATTTTCTTTTGGAATTTCCCAATTTGAAAAGTTCTTTTCTATATGAACTTCACTACTTTGAATTATATTATTAGGTGATCCTAAACTAATAGCTTTCCTTAACCAGTTTGCCATTAATAAATTAAATGTTGCATAAACTAAATATGACTGAATTGAATGGGAACAGTGGGACCACCTAACCGAGAACACCAAGACTTAAAATGGCTTACCAACAACTTAATAAGATTTATATCCACAAAATTATTAAATTATTTTCTCTATCGATCCTGTACTCCCTATTGGTATCAGAGCCAGTAAGTTATTAAATTGATTAATTGTGCATTTATTAAATTGCATTTGTATTGAGTGTTGGTAAAGTGCTTGGTCAGCCTAATTAAGTTGTTGGTAAGCCATTTTAAGTCTTGGTGTTCTCGGTTAGGTGGTCCCACTGTTCCCATTCAATTCAGTCATATTTAGTTTATGCAACATTTAATTTATTAATGGCAAACTGGTTAAGGAAAGCTATTAGTTTAGGATCACCTAATAATATAATTCAAAGTAGTGAAGTTCATATAGAAAAGAACTTTTCAAATTGGGAAATTCCAAAAGAAAATCTTACAAAAATTTATCATATAGGCATTACTGATTTTAAGACTGCATTTAGCATCAAAACTCATGAAGAGACTAGAAGCATTCAAAAAGAATCTGAAACTATGCATTTACTTTCAGAATCCAGCATTAAAGCTTATCTCAAACACAGATTTAGATTCATTCATTTTGGCCTTGTTCAAATAGGAATAAAACCATTAGTTCATAAAGGAGTTGATTGTCCAATTTTCCTAGCTCTCAGAGACGATCGACTTAATAATTATAAAGATTCTGTTTTGGCTATGATTCAAACTAATATCTGTAATGGCCCAATATATTTCAATTGTTTTCCAAACTTTACAGTTGATCTTCAAGACCCATTAATCTTATCTTCATTAATTTTAGATATTCAAATTTTAAATAATAAATTTAAAGAGTTTGCTAGAAATTTTGCAATTGTTTTCCGTGTTTATTTTAGATTAATGAATTCCACAGTTAATCCAAAATTCATACATGAGGCTTCTTCAAAAGAAGAAACTATTTTTATAGAGGTTCATGCTGAGAATACTAAATCAATAGTTTCTACAGCAAAAACCTTGAGATGGGATCAAATTTCTATTCCTGAGACATTTCAATTCTCAAATCCAATGCCTCCTAGAAACATAAGACAAGAAATAGAATGCATTGAGGAAGACGAAAATAAAGTTCTTATAAGGTTTGGGTCTATGAGAGAATTATCTAGTTCTCCTTGTACTTCTTCTTCCAACTATCCACGAAGATCTTTTTCTTTTCCTCAAAAAACAACTTCAGTCATTTCTGAACCAATCAAAGTCAGATATAAATCTCCTATTCCTGAATATGAAGCAAATGCTTCTCAAACTTCTCAAATCTCTTCATCTAGACCTGCATCTCCCACAATGTCTGATATGCAAAATTTTGACTCTATCAATACAATTACTAAAGATTTTGAAATAGATAAAAACTATCTAAGAGATGAATTTAATTCCTCTCACAATGCTGAACATCGAGATTGGTTTAGATCTTTTTCTCGCTCCTTTAAAGACTCAATAAGAGATGTATGGTATAAAGATATGAATACTATTCAAATTAATATCCCGTTTTTTACATGGTTTTTATTGTTTTGTGAAAAACAAGGTATTGCTAATCCATATTCTCAAAATCACATATTTGTACAAACCAAACTTCAAAAAAATTGGGTTTTGAAGGATGGACAAACAATTAGTTCAGTTCATCCACCATTACAAAATATTACTTTTCCCTATTATGACCGTGAAATAAAGGCTAGTCCTTTTAAAGAAGGAAGAGTAGATCAAACAGATAAAACTCCAAATGTAGAAGACATCATTAAAATTTATCATCAAAATAATTTTACAAATCAAATCCTTCATACCGTTGCTACACAAGTAGATCAACTTTCAAATAAGGTTGATAATTTACAAAAAGAAACCTCTAGATCCATAGCCCCTAATACGATTGCATCATTAGGATCTAATAAGGTTTCTGCACCGCATTTCAAACCACCAGGATTAACTATACCTATGACTCAAATGTTTCCAAAAAATGGTTTTACTTCTTCTAACTCTAATTCTGCAGTGTTAGATAAAATTCAAAAATCTTTACAAAAATTAGCAGATAGTCCAAGTCATATTAAGGTTTTGAGTAAATATCAAAGTTCAGAGATATCTTCTGATGAAGAAAATTCTGAGTCTTTAATCATTTCAAAAGTTGCAAAGCAATTTCAAGAATCTGATAATGATCCTCATCAAATTAATAAAATACGATCATCTTGGAAGAATACCCCTACAAAAAACTATTATCCTAGGCCTACTCCTGTTGATCTTCAATATGAAGAAAGGTCTACATTTACCTCCAAATCCTTTTCCCCAGATATGATCCATGAATGGAACATAGATGGAAAATCTGATTATGAAATTCTTAATACTCTTCAAAATATGGGAATGGCTATTGTAGCTTACAAGGCAAAACCTTTGGATGAACAAATAATTTTTGGTTTTATTATATCAGGTTTTACTGGGCAATTAAAAAACTGGTGGGATAATCTTCTCACTTTACAAGACAGATTAGAAATTTTGAATCACGTTACTGACATCATGGATGATCAAGGAAATGTATTTCAAAAATCTGACTGCTGTGATTTCTTAATCATAGTTATTGCCTTTCATTTTGTCGGTAACCCTACTCAAACTCTTTCTTCTGGAGAAACGATTTTACAAAATTTACGTTGCCCAACATTAAGTGACTATAGATGGTATAAAGATACCTTCTTTAGTTATGTTTTACAAAGACAAGATTGCAATCAAAGTTTTTGGAAAGAAAAATTTATATCAGGACTACCAAAATTATTTGCTCAAAGAATTTTTAGAAAAATAGCTGAACATGATACAGATAAAGAACAAGCTCTTAATAATACTACTTATGGAGGACTTTTCGCTTTCATTAAAAAGGAAGGTCTTTCTTTATGTGAAGAACTCAAACTCCAAGCCAAATATACCTCTGAAAAGAAACAATCTAGGAAAGAAATTGGATGTTTCTGTGAAGCATTTGGTATGGAAGCTATTAGAGCTCCCTCTACAAAAAAGAAAATTAAAAAACAATTTTCTAAATTTTCAAAAGATAAAAATAAAAATTCTTATCCTTCTTATTATCGAAAGAAACGAGGAAAGAAAAATTTCGGAAATTTCCGAAAATCAAACAAAGCTTTCAAAATCTTTTGTTATTCGTGTGGAAAACCTGGACATAAAGCAAATGCTTGTACCACAAAGAAAAAGATTCAAGAATTATTTATTAACGACTCTGAGCTAGGAGATAAAATATCCAAAATATTATTACAAACCCCTGAGTCTACTTCTTCTTCTTCTTCAGAAAAGGAAGATGACGAAATTTTACAAATTAATGATCAAACTTCTGATTCTGAATCTTCGATTTCTTCCTCTCCTATCAAATGCATTAATGTTTTAACAGATAAAGAGAAAAATGTGGAATTTCTTTTTGATCTCGTTGACAAAATCCAAGATAAAGAGATCAAAAGAGAAACCCTTTTGAAACTCAAAACTATGGTTTTGGGTGAAACCTCTACCTCTAAAAACAAAGAAAGTATTCCAATTCCTCAAATTGAACCTTTCAATATTTCAAAATTATTAGAAAAATACTCTTCCAAAGAAATGACTTCTAAATTAATTCCTATTAAGAATCAAACTCTTTCGGTCAAAGATCTTCAACTTGAAATAAATAAAATCAAAGAAGACATCATTTCTATCAAAAATAGTTTAAAGCATTTAGAAATCAAAGATTTCGAACTTGAAACAAAATTATCTATTTTAGAAAACCCCATCTATAAAGAAAATCTTTCTTTGGGAAAAGAGAAAGTTAATGGGGATGATGATGATTTTATCACTGTTATTAATAAAATTAATTTTCAAAAATGGTATGCACCAGTTACTTTTCAAATTGGAGATTTTCAAAAAACCTATATTGCTTTAATTGATAGTGGAGCGGATCAAAATTGCTTAAGGGAAGGATTAGTCCCAACTAAATTTTATGAAAAAACAAAAACTCGGTTATATAGTGCAAATAGTTCACCCATGGATATTAAATATAAAATTTCAAAAGGAAAGATCATAAATGAAAATTATAGTTTTACTAATACTTTCATTATTATTAATGATATTAAGGAAGAAATAATATTAGGCACTCCCTTTTTAACACAAATTTATCCTTTTTGGGTTGATGACAAAGGTGTTCATACAAAAATTTTAGGGAAACAATTATCATTTCCTTTTTTAAGTCCCATGTTACAAAAAGATATTAATTTATTACAAAATTCTTCAGTAATACAAAGTATAAATTTAATAAAACAAAAAGAATTTCAAATTTCTTCTTTAAAAGAAGAAATTTCTTTTCAAAGGATTGAAGAACAATTACAACAATCAAAATTGCAACAAAAAATTTTTAATTTAGAAAATATTTTTAAATCAAAAGTTTGTGCTGATATTCCAAATGCCTTTTGGGATAGAAAAAGGCATATTGTCACATTGCCATATGAAAAAGATTTCTCTGAAAAAAATATTCCTACAAAAGCTAGACCCATCCAAATGAATTCTGAGCATCTTGAATTCTGCAAGAAAGAAATTCAAACTCTTTTAGATAAAAAATTAATAACTCCATCCAAATCTCCTTGGAGCTGTGCAGCATTTTATGTTATGAATGCAGCAGAAAAAGAAAGAGGAGTTCCTAGATTAGTTATTAATTACAAACCTTTAAACAAAGTTCTTCAATGGATAAGATATCCAATCCCAAATAAAAGAGATTTAATTAATCGCTTATATAAAGCCAAAATATTTTCAAAATTTGATATGAAATCTGGTTTCTGGCAAATACAAATTGCTAAAGAAGATAGGTATAAAACTGCATTCACGGTACCATTTGGACATTATGAGTGGAATGTAATGCCTTTTGGACTTAAAAATGCTCCTTCTGAATTTCAACATATAATGAATGATATTTTCAATCAATTTTCTTCATTCATAATTGTTTATATAGATGATGTTTTAATTTTTTCTCATGATATTGATCAACATTTCAAACATTTACATATATTTCTAAACACTGTTGAAAAAAATGGTTTAGTAGTTTCTGCCACTAAAATGAAATTATTTCAAACAAAAATTAGATTTTTGGGACATGACATTTATAAAGGAACAATCAAGCCAATTACAAGGTCTTTAGAATTTGCAGAAAAATTCCCTAACGAAATTAAAGACAAAACCCAGTTACAAAGATTTTTGGGATGTCTAAATTATATATCAGATTTTTTCCCAAAGCTCAGACAAATTTGCATGCCCCTCTTTCAAAGACTTCAAAAAAATCCGCCTCCCTGGTCAGAAATTCATACTAAGACTATTATTGAATTAAAACAAAAAATCAAATCACTTCCATGTCTAGGCATTCCAGATCCATCTGCATTCATGATAGTAGAAACAGATGCATCAGAAATAGGATATGGTGGCATATTAAAACAAAGAATAGATACAAAAGAACAATTAGTTAGATTTCATTCAGGTCTCTGGCTCGGACCTCAAAAAAATTATTCTACCATTAAAAAGGAAATTTTATCTATAGTACTATGCGTTTCAAAATTTCAAGATGATCTTTACAACAAAAAATTTTTGATAAGGATCGACTGCAAATCTGCAAAAGAGGTTCTAGAAAAGGATGTCAAAAACATTGTTTCTAAACAAATTTTTGCAAGATGGCAAGCAATTTTATCAGTATTTGATTTTCAAATAGAGCATATAAGAGGCGAAAGTAACTCTATCCCTGATTTCTTAACCAGAGAATTTCTACAGGGACATCATAATGCCAAGGAAGAAGAATCAGCAAGAAAAACTCAAAGGGTTCCAGAGTTCAGATGATTACGAAATGGAACCAGATCCAAAACCAAACAAAACAGAACAAAATAAATTTTCATCCTCCAAAAATCTTCAAACTACCCTATCCATTTCAAACAAATTTACTCAACTAAATGATTTTCCCCCACTTCCATATTCACAAATTGTTCAAGAGCCTACTTCACAAAATATTATTTCAAATTCAAAACAAAAAGAACCAACTACAAAAATACCAACACAAAGCTTTACCAAATCTGCATACATTACAAAAACCGAAATAGAAAATGTATATCTCACTAATTTTACAATTCCTCAAAGCCCACAAATTATTAATTCAATCAATCAAAAAACTTTTCCAAAAGGTTGCGAATGGATACCAGAAAATCGTTTTAAAACTCAAAGGTTTTATGAATTTATTTTAGTAGATTCAAACTCTGTTGAAATCCAACATATCAAGGATTCTTCAGAAAAAATAATTTATTCAAAATGTATTTTTAAGAAAATTATTTCGTCTGTAGAATGGGGAGACCCTTATGCAGAACGAATTTTTTCAAAAAGATTTTTCCCTCAAAATTACTCATACTATGATTACAAAATGGCCTGGTATAGAGCATTTTTATTCAGACCATTTGATCATTCATGGTTTTTTATATTTGACAAATATTGTCCAAAGAAATATCCTATGTGGTTTTATCATTGGTGGTATTTATTTGGACCAACTCCTCAAATTTATCCAAAAGAATGCAATGAGGGTTTCACAACTTTTGTTGCCAATTCAAATTATCAAGCTTATGAAACTCCAGTCATGTTTCATGCAGAATTTAAAATTCCATGGATTCTATGTTGGAGTTACTGTCTCAAACAACACCTTCCACGTCCATATCCATATTCATTAATAAGAGAATTCAAAATTAAATGGTGGGACAAATTTACCTTAGAAATTTGTTCAACAAAAAATGTTATCTCCTTTTTTCAAACCGGTATAAAAATGGAATACCAATCTCCATCAACCACCAACAAACCTTCACCCTCAAAAGCAACATCAAATTCAAACTCTCCTCAACACAATAAAAATCCCAAAGTAGAAAGTCCAAATTCAGAATCATTATCTAAAGTCCAGAAAGCTATTCTCAAAAAGATTCTTGAAGATCCACAATATGCAAAGAAAATATTATCAGAAGAATCCTCTGATGAGATTTTATCGGAGTTTTCAAATGAGTCTTATGATCCAACATTTGGTGGCCCATTTGCTCAAGATCCATACGACTTTTAATATTGAGTTCACAAAAGTTCAATTCAAATGTTCAACAACTCAAATTAATTCATCCGGAAGCACAAACGTAAGCAATGACGAAATCAAAAGTATCATTCAAATGTTCAACAACTCAAATTAATTCATCCGGAAGCACAAACGTAAGCAATGACGAAATCAAAAGCATCTCCAACAGTAATTCAAAGCATCTTCAACAGTAAAGCATCTCCAACAGTGATTCAAAGCATCTTCAACAGTAAAGCATCTTCAATAGTAATTCAAAGCATCTTCTACAGTATTATAGTGTAACTTTAATAATTATGTTTGTACTATTTCTCTTTAATTTCTTATTGGAAGAGCAGATTGCACCTTATCTCTTCCTTTGTGTATAAATAAAGTGTCTAGCTCTAAGATGAGAGCATCCTGTAATTTTCTTTTGTTTAAGTCTTATCTCAAATAAATCTAACTTTCTTTACTTATCTTATTATTATCAATTATATAATAAGATTTATATCCACAAAATTATTAAATTATTTTCTCTATCGATCCTGTACTCCCTATTGGTATCAGAGCCAGTAAGTTATTAAATTGATTAATTGTGCATTTATTAAATTGCATTTGTATTGAGTGTTGGTACCAATAGGGAGTACAGGATCGATAGAGAAAATAATTTAATAATTTTGTGGATATAAATCTTATTATATAATTGATAATAATAAGATAAGTAAAGAAAGTTAGATTTATTTGAGATAAGACTTAAACAAAAGAAAATTACAGGATGCTCTCATCTTAGAGCTAGACACTTTATTTATACACAAAGGAAGAGATAAGGTGCAATCTGCTCTTCCAATAAGAAATTAAAGAGAAATAGTACAAACATAATTATTAAAGTTACACTATAATACTGTAGAAGATGCTTTGAATTACTATTGAAGATGCTTTACTGTTGAAGATGCTTTGAATCACTGTTGGAGATGCTTTACTGTTGAAGATGCTTTGAATTACTGTTGGAGATGCTTTTGATTTCGTCATTGCTTACGTTTGTGCTTCCGGATGAATTAATTTGAGTTGTTGAACATTTGAATGATACTTTTGATTTCGTCATTGCTTACGTTTGTGCTTCCGGATGAATTAATTTGAGTTGTTGAACATTTGAATTGAACTTTTGTGAACTCAATATTAAAAGTCGTATGGATCTTGAGCAAATGGGCCACCAAATGTTGGATCATAAGACTCATTTGAAAACTCCGATAAAATCTCATCAGAGGATTCTTCTGATAATATTTTCTTTGCATATTGTGGATCTTCAAGAATCTTTTTGAGAATAGCTTTCTGGACTTTAGATAATGATTCTGAATTTGGACTTTCTACTTTGGGATTTTTATTGTGTTGAGGAGAGTTTGAATTTGATGTTGCTTTTGAGGGTGAAGGTTTGTTGGTGGTTGATGGAGATTGGTATTCCATTTTTATACCGGTTTGAAAAAAGGAGATAACATTTTTTGTTGAACAAATTTCTAAGGTAAATTTGTCCCACCATTTAATTTTGAATTCTCTTATTAATGAATATGGATATGGACGTGGAAGGTGTTGTTTGAGACAGTAACTCCAACATAGAATCCATGGAATTTTAAATTCTGCATGAAACATGACTGGAGTTTCATAAGCTTGATAATTTGAATTGGCAACAAAAGTTGTGAAACCCTCATTGCATTCTTTTGGATAAATTTGAGGAGTTGGTCCAAATAAATACCACCAATGATAAAACCACATAGGATATTTCTTTGGACAATATTTGTCAAATATAAAAAACCATGAATGATCAAATGGTCTGAATAAAAATGCTCTATACCAGGCCATTTTGTAATCATAGTATGAGTAATTTTGAGGGAAAAATCTTTTTGAAAAAATTCGTTCTGCATAAGGGTCTCCCCATTCTACAGACGAAATAATTTTCTTAAAAATACATTTTGAATAAATTATTTTTTCTGAAGAATCCTTGATATGTTGGATTTCAACAGAGTTTGAATCTACTAAAATAAATTCATAAAACCTTTGAGTTTTAAAACGATTTTCTGGTATCCATTCGCAACCTTTTGGAAAAGTTTTTTGATTGATTGAATTAATAATTTGTGGGCTTTGAGGAATTGTAAAATTAGTGAGATATACATTTTCTATTTCGGTTTTTGTAATGTATGCAGATTTGGTAAAGCTTTGTGTTGGTATTTTTGTAGTTGGTTCTTTTTGTTTTGAATTTGAAATAATATTTTGTGAAGTAGGCTCTTGAACAATTTGTGAATATGGAAGTGGGGGAAAATCATTTAGTTGAGTAAATTTGTTTGAAATGGATAGGGTAGTTTGAAGATTTTTGGAGGATGAAAATTTATTTTGTTCTGTTTTGTTTGGTTTTGGATCTGGTTCCATTTCGTAATCATCTGAACTCTGGAACCCTTTGAGTTTTTCTTGCTGATTCTTCTTCCTTGGCATTATGATGTCCCTGTAGAAATTCTCTGGTTAAGAAATCAGGGATAGAGTTACTTTCGCCTCTTATATGCTCTATTTGAAAATCAAATACTGATAAAATTGCTTGCCATCTTGCAAAAATTTGTTTAGAAACAATGTTTTTGACATCCTTTTCTAGAACCTCTTTTGCAGATTTGCAGTCGATCCTTATCAAAAATTTTTTGTTGTAAAGATCATCTTGAAATTTTGAAACGCATAGTACTATAGATAAAATTTCCTTTTTAATGGTAGAATAATTTTTTTGAGGTCCGAGCCAGAGACCTGAATGAAATCTAACTAATTGTTCTTTTGTATCTATTCTTTGTTTTAATATGCCACCATATCCTATTTCTGATGCATCTGTTTCTACTATCATGAATGCAGATGGATCTGGAATGCCTAGACATGGAAGTGATTTGATTTTTTGTTTTAATTCAATAATAGTCTTAGTATGAATTTCTGACCAGGGAGGCGGATTTTTTTGAAGTCTTTGAAAGAGGGGCATGCAAATTTGTCTGAGCTTTGGGAAAAAATCTGATATATAATTTAGACATCCCAAAAATCTTTGTAACTGGGTTTTGTCTTTAATTTCGTTAGGGAATTTTTCTGCAAATTCTAAAGACCTTGTAATTGGCTTGATTGTTCCTTTATAAATGTCATGTCCCAAAAATCTAATTTTTGTTTGAAATAATTTCATTTTAGTGGCAGAAACTACTAAACCATTTTTTTCAACAGTGTTTAGAAATATATGTAAATGTTTGAAATGTTGATCAATATCATGAGAAAAAATTAAAACATCATCTATATAAACAATTATGAATGAAGAAAATTGATTGAAAATATCATTCATTATATGTTGAAATTCAGAAGGAGCATTTTTAAGTCCAAAAGGCATTACATTCCACTCATAATGTCCAAATGGTACCGTGAATGCAGTTTTATACCTATCTTCTTTAGCAATTTGTATTTGCCAGAAACCAGATTTCATATCAAATTTTGAAAATATTTTGGCTTTATATAAGCGATTAATTAAATCTCTTTTATTTGGGATTGGATATCTTATCCATTGAAGAACTTTGTTTAAAGGTTTGTAATTAATAACTAATCTAGGAACTCCTCTTTCTTTTTCTGCTGCATTCATAACATAAAATGCTGCACAGCTCCAAGGAGATTTGGATGGAGTTATTAATTTTTTATCTAAAAGAGTTTGAATTTCTTTCTTGCAGAATTCAAGATGCTCAGAATTCATTTGGATGGGTCTAGCTTTTGTAGGAATATTTTTTTCAGAGAAATCTTTTTCATATGGCAATGTGACAATATGCCTTTTTCTATCCCAAAAGGCATTTGGAATATCAGCACAAACTTTTGATTTAAAAATATTTTCTAAATTAAAAATTTTTTGTTGCAATTTTGATTGTTGTAATTGTTCTTCAATCCTTTGAAAAGAAATTTCTTCTTTTAAAGAAGAAATTTGAAATTCTTTTTGTTTTATTAAATTTATACTTTGTATTACTGAAGAATTTTGTAATAAATTAATATCTTTTTGTAACATGGGACTTAAAAAAGGAAATGATAATTGTTTCCCTAAAATTTTTGTATGAACACCTTTGTCATCAACCCAAAAAGGATAAATTTGTGTTAAAAAGGGAGTGCCTAATATTATTTCTTCCTTAATATCATTAATAATAATGAAAGTATTAGTAAAACTATAATTTTCATTTATGATCTTTCCTTTTGAAATTTTATATTTAATATCCATGGGTGAACTATTTGCACTATATAACCGAGTTTTTGTTTTTTCATAAAATTTAGTTGGGACTAATCCTTCCCTTAAGCAATTTTGATCCGCTCCACTATCAATTAAAGCAATATAGGTTTTTTGAAAATCTCCAATTTGAAAAGTAACTGGTGCATACCATTTTTGAAAATTAATTTTATTAATAACAGTGATAAAATCATCATCATCCCCATTAACTTTCTCTTTTCCCAAAGAAAGATTTTCTTTATAGATGGGGTTTTCTAAAATAGATAATTTTGTTTCAAGTTCGAAATCTTTGATTTCTAAATGCTTTAAACTATTTTTGATAGAAATGATGTCTTCTTTGATTTTATTTATTTCAAGTTGAAGATCTTTGACCGAAAGAGTTTGATTCTTAATAGGAATTAATTTAGAAGTCATTTCTTTGGAAGAGTATTTTTCTAATAATTTTGAAATATTGAAAGGTTCAATTTGAGGAATTGGAATACTTTCTTTGTTTTTAGAGGTAGAGGTTTCACCCAAAACCATAGTTTTGAGTTTCAAAAGGGTTTCTCTTTTGATCTCTTTATCTTGGATTTTGTCAACGAGATCAAAAAGAAATTCCACATTTTTCTCTTTATCTGTTAAAACATTAATGCATTTGATAGGAGAGGAAGAAATCGAAGATTCAGAATCAGAAGTTTGATCATTAATTTGTAAAATTTCGTCATCTTCCTTTTCTGAAGAAGAAGAAGAAGTAGACTCAGGGGTTTGTAATAATATTTTGGATATTTTATCTCCTAGCTCAGAGTCGTTAATAAATAATTCTTGAATCTTTTTCTTTGTGGTACAAGCATTTGCTTTATGTCCAGGTTTTCCACACGAATAACAAAAGATTTTGAAAGCTTTGTTTGATTTTCGGAAATTTCCGAAATTTTTCTTTCCTCGTTTCTTTCGATAATAAGAAGGATAAGAATTTTTATTTTTATCTTTTGAAAATTTAGAAAATTGTTTTTTAATTTTCTTTTTTGTAGAGGGAGCTCTAATAGCTTCCATACCAAATGCTTCACAGAAACATCCAATTTCTTTCCTAGATTGTTTCTTTTCAGAGGTATATTTGGCTTGGAGTTTGAGTTCTTCACATAAAGAAAGACCTTCCTTTTTAATGAAAGCGAAAAGTCCTCCATAAGTAGTATTATTAAGAGCTTGTTCTTTATCTGTATCATGTTCAGCTATTTTTCTAAAAATTCTTTGAGCAAATAATTTTGGTAGTCCTGATATAAATTTTTCTTTCCAAAAACTTTGATTGCAATCTTGTCTTTGTAAAACATAACTAAAGAAGGTATCTTTATACCATCTATAGTCACTTAATGTTGGGCAACGTAAATTTTGTAAAATCGTTTCTCCAGAAGAAAGAGTTTGAGTAGGGTTACCGACAAAATGAAAGGCAATAACTATGATTAAGAAATCACAGCAGTCAGATTTTTGAAATACATTTCCTTGATCATCCATGATGTCAGTAACGTGATTCAAAATTTCTAATCTGTCTTGTAAAGTGAGAAGATTATCCCACCAGTTTTTTAATTGCCCAGTAAAACCTGATATAATAAAACCAAAAATTATTTGTTCATCCAAAGGTTTTGCCTTGTAAGCTACAATAGCCATTCCCATATTTTGAAGAGTATTAAGAATTTCATAATCAGATTTTCCATCTATGTTCCATTCATGGATCATATCTGGGGAAAAGGATTTGGAGGTAAATGTAGACCTTTCTTCATATTGAAGATCAACAGGAGTAGGCCTAGGATAATAGTTTTTTGTAGGGGTATTCTTCCAAGATGATCGTATTTTATTAATTTGATGAGGATCATTATCAGATTCTTGAAATTGCTTTGCAACTTTTGAAATGATTAAAGACTCAGAATTTTCTTCATCAGAAGATATCTCTGAACTTTGATATTTACTCAAAACCTTAATATGACTTGGACTATCTGCTAATTTTTGTAAAGATTTTTGAATTTTATCTAACACTGCAGAATTAGAGTTAGAAGAAGTAAAACCATTTTTTGGAAACATTTGAGTCATAGGTATAGTTAATCCTGGTGGTTTGAAATGCGGTGCAGAAACCTTATTAGATCCTAATGATGCAATCGTATTAGGGGCTATGGATCTAGAGGTTTCTTTTTGTAAATTATCAACCTTATTTGAAAGTTGATCTACTTGTGTAGCAACGGTATGAAGGATTTGATTTGTAAAATTATTTTGATGATAAATTTTAATGATGTCTTCTACATTTGGAGTTTTATCTGTTTGATCTACTCTTCCTTCTTTAAAAGGACTAGCCTTTATTTCACGGTCATAATAGGGAAAAGTAATATTTTGTAATGGTGGATGAACTGAACTAATTGTTTGTCCATCCTTCAAAACCCAATTTTTTTGAAGTTTGGTTTGTACAAATATGTGATTTTGAGAATATGGATTAGCAATACCTTGTTTTTCACAAAACAATAAAAACCATGTAAAAAACGGGATATTAATTTGAATAGTATTCATATCTTTATACCATACATCTCTTATTGAGTCTTTAAAGGAGCGAGAAAAAGATCTAAACCAATCTCGATGTTCAGCATTGTGAGAGGAATTAAATTCATCTCTTAGATAGTTTTTATCTATTTCAAAATCTTTAGTAATTGTATTGATAGAGTCAAAATTTTGCATATCAGACATTGTGGGAGATGCAGGTCTAGATGAAGAGATTTGAGAAGTTTGAGAAGCATTTGCTTCATATTCAGGAATAGGAGATTTATATCTGACTTTGATTGGTTCAGAAATGACTGAAGTTGTTTTTTGAGGAAAAGAAAAAGATCTTCGTGGATAGTTGGAAGAAGAAGTACAAGGAGAACTAGATAATTCTCTCATAGACCCAAACCTTATAAGAACTTTATTTTCGTCTTCCTCAATGCATTCTATTTCTTGTCTTATGTTTCTAGGAGGCATTGGATTTGAGAATTGAAATGTCTCAGGAATAGAAATTTGATCCCATCTCAAGGTTTTTGCTGTAGAAACTATTGATTTAGTATTCTCAGCATGAACCTCTATAAAAATAGTTTCTTCTTTTGAAGAAGCCTCATGTATGAATTTTGGATTAACTGTGGAATTCATTAATCTAAAATAAACACGGAAAACAATTGCAAAATTTCTAGCAAACTCTTTAAATTTATTATTTAAAATTTGAATATCTAAAATTAATGAAGATAAGATTAATGGGTCTTGAAGATCAACTGTAAAGTTTGGAAAACAATTGAAATATATTGGGCCATTACAGATATTAGTTTGAATCATAGCCAAAACAGAATCTTTATAATTATTAAGTCGATCGTCTCTGAGAGCTAGGAAAATTGGACAATCAACTCCTTTATGAACTAATGGTTTTATTCCTATTTGAACAAGGCCAAAATGAATGAATCTAAATCTGTGTTTGAGATAAGCTTTAATGCTGGATTCTGAAAGTAAATGCATAGTTTCAGATTCTTTTTGAATGCTTCTAGTCTCTTCATGAGTTTTGATGCTAAATGCAGTCTTAAAATCAGTAATGCCTATATGATAAATTTTTGTAAGATTTTCTTTTGGAATTTCCCAATTTGAAAAGTTCTTTTCTATATGAACTTCACTACTTTGAATTATATTATTAGGTGATCCTAAACTAATAGCTTTCCTTAACCAGTTTGCCATTAATAAATTAAATGTTGCATAAACTAAATATGACTGAATTGAATGGGAACAGTGGGACCACCTAACCGAGAACACCAAGACTTAAAATGGCTTACCAACAACTTAATTAGGCTGACCAAGCACTTTACCAACACTCAATACAAATGCAATTTAATAAATGCACAATTAATCAATTTAATAACTTACTGGCTCTGATACCAATAGGGAGTACAGGATCGATAGAGAAAATAATTTAATAATTTTGTGGATATAAATCTTATTATATAATTGATAATAATAAGTAAAGAAAGTTAGATTTATTTGAGATAAGACTTAAACAAAAGAAAATTACAGGATGCTCTCATCTTAGAGCTAGACACTTTATTTATACACAAAGGAAGAGATAAGGTGCAATCTGCTCTTCCAATAAGAAATTAAAGAGAAATAGTACAAACATAATTATTAAAGTTACACTATAATACTGTAGAAGATGCTTTGAATTACTATTGAAGATGCTTTACTGTTGAAGATGCTTTGAATTACTGTTGGAGATGCTTTTGATTTCGTCATTGCTTACGTTTGTGCTTCCGGATGAATTAATTTGAGTTGTTGAACATTTGAATTGAACTTTTGTGAACTCAATATTAAAAGTCGTATGGATCTTGAGCAAATGGGCCACCAAATGTTGGATCATAAGACTCATTTGAAAACTCCGATAAAATCTCATCAGAGGATTCTTCTGATAATATTTTCTTTGCATATTGTGGATCTTCAAGAATCTTTTTGAGAATAGCTTTCTGGACTTTAGATAATGATTCTGAATTTGGACTTTCTACTTTGGGATTTTTATTGTGTTGAGGAGAGTTTGAATTTGATGTTGCTTTTGAGGGTGAAGGTTTGTTGGTGGTTGATGGAGATTGGTATTCCATTTTTATACCGGTTTGAAAAAAGGAGATAACATTTTTTGTTGAACAAATTTCTAAGGTAAATTTGTCCCACCATTTAATTTTGAATTCTCTTATTAATGAATATGGATATGGACGTGGAAGGTGTTGTTTGAGACAGTAACTCCAACATAGAATCCATGGAATTTTAAATTCTGCATGAAACATGACTGGAGTTTCATAAGCTTGATAATTTGAATTGGCAACAAAAGTTGTGAAACCCTCATTGCATTCTTTTGGATAAATTTGAGGAGTTGGTCCAAATAAATACCACCAATGATAAAACCACATAGGATATTTCTTTGGACAATATTTGTCAAATATAAAAAACCATGAATGATCAAATGGTCTGAATAAAAATGCTCTATACCAGGCCATTTTGTAATCATAGTATGAGTAATTTTGAGGGAAAAATCTTTTTGAAAAAATTCGTTCTGCATAAGGGTCTCCCCATTCTACAGACGAAATAATTTTCTTAAAAATACATTTTGAATAAATTATTTTTTCTGAAGAATCCTTGATATGTTGGATTTCAACAGAGTTTGAATCTACTAAAATAAATTCATAAAACCTTTGAGTTTTAAAACGATTTTCTGGTATCCATTCGCAACCTTTTGGAAAAGTTTTTTGATTGATTGAATTAATAATTTGTGGGCTTTGAGGAATTGTAAAATTAGTGAGATATACATTTTCTATTTCGGTTTTTGTAATGTATGCAGATTTGGTAAAGCTTTGTGTTGGTATTTTTGTAGTTGGTTCTTTTTGTTTTGAATTTGAAATAATATTTTGTGAAGTAGGCTCTTGAACAATTTGTGAATATGGAAGTGGGGGAAAATCATTTAGTTGAGTAAATTTGTTTGAAATGGATAGGGTAGTTTGAAGATTTTTGGAGGATGAAAATTTATTTTGTTCTGTTTTGTTTGGTTTTGGATCTGGTTCCATTTCGTAATCATCTGAACTCTGGAACCCTTTGAGTTTTTCTTGCTGATTCTTCTTCCTTGGCATTATGATGTCCCTGTAGAAATTCTCTGGTTAAGAAATCAGGGAGAGAGTTACTTTCGCCTCTTATATGCTCTATTTGAAAATCAAATACTGATAAAATTGCTTGCCATCTTGCAAAAATTTGTTTAGAAACAATGTTTTTGACATCCTTTTCTAGAACCTCTTTTGCAGATTTGCAGTCGATCCTTATCAAAAAATTTTTGTTGTAAAGATCATCTTGAAATTTTGAAACGCATAGTACTATAGATAAAATTTCCTTTTTAATGGTAGAATAATTTTTTTGAGGTCCGAGCCAGAGACCTGAATGAAATCTAACTAATTGTTCTTTTGTATCTATTCTTTGTTTTAATATGCCACCATATCCTATTTCTGATGCATCTGTTTCTACTATCATGAATGCAGATGGATCTGGAATGCCTAGACATGGAAGTGATTTGATTTTTTGTTTTAATTCAATAATAGTCTTAGTATGAATTTCTGACCAGGGAGGCGGATTTTTTTGAAGTCTTTGAAAGAGGGGCATGCAAATTTGTCTGAGCTTTGGGAAAAAATCTGATATATAATTTAGACATCCCAAAAATCTTTGTAACTGGGTTTTGTCTTTAATTTCGTTAGGGAATTTTTCTGCAAATTCTAAAGACCTTGTAATTGGCTTGATTGTTCCTTTATAAATGTCATGTCCCAAAAATCTAATTTTTGTTTGAAATAATTTCATTTTAGTGGCAGAAACTACTAAACCATTTTTTTCAACAGTGTTTAGAAATATATGTAAATGTTTGAAATGTTGATCAATATCATGAGAAAAAATTAAAACATCATCTATATAAACAATTATGAATGAAGAAAATTGATTGAAAATATCATTCATTATATGTTGAAATTCAGAAGGAGCATTTTTAAGTCCAAAAGGCATTACATTCCACTCATAATGTCCAAATGGTACCGTGAATGCAGTTTTATACCTATCTTCTTTAGCAATTTGTATTTGCCAGAAACCAGATTTCATATCAAATTTTGAAAATATTTTGGCTTTATATAAGCGATTAATTAAATCTCTTTTATTTGGGATTGGATATCTTATCCATTGAAGAACTTTGTTTAAAGGTTTGTAATTAATAACTAATCTAGGAACTCCTCTTTCTTTTTCTGCTGCATTCATAACATAAAATGCTGCACAGCTCCAAGGAGATTTGGATGGAGTTATTAATTTTTTATCTAAAAGAGTTTGAATTTCTTTCTTGCAGAATTCAAGATGCTCAGAATTCATTTGGATGGGTCTAGCTTTTGTAGGAATATTTTTTTCAGAGAAATCTTTTTCATATGGCAATGTGACAATATGCCTTTTTCTATCCCAAAAGGCATTTGGAATATCAGCACAAACTTTTGATTTAAAAATATTTTCTAAATTAAAAATTTTTTGTTGCAATTTTGATTGTTGTAATTGTTCTTCAATCCTTTGAAAAGAAATTTCTTCTTTTAAAGAAGAAATTTGAAATTCTTTTTGTTTTATTAAATTTATACTTTGTATTACTGAAGAATTTTGTAATAAATTAATATCTTTTTGTAACATGGGACTTAAAAAAGGAAATGATAATTGTTTCCCTAAAATTTTTGTATGAACACCTTTGTCATCAACCCAAAAAGGATAAATTTGTGTTAAAAAGGGAGTGCCTAATATTATTTCTTCCTTAATATCATTAATAATAATGAAAGTATTAGTAAAACTATAATTTTCATTTATGATCTTTCCTTTTGAAATTTTATATTTAATATCCATGGGTGAACTATTTGCACTATATAACCGAGTTTTTGTTTTTTCATAAAATTTAGTTGGGACTAATCCTTCCCTTAAGCAATTTTGATCCGCTCCACTATCAATTAAAGCAATATAGGTTTTTTGAAAATCTCCAATTTGAAAAGTAACTGGTGCATACCATTTTTGAAAATTAATTTTATTAATAACAGTGATAAAATCATCATCATCCCCATTAACTTTCTCTTTTCCCAAAGAAAGATTTTCTTTATAGATGGGGTTTTCTAAAATAGATAATTTTGTTTCAAGTTCGAAATCTTTGATTTCTAAATGCTTTAAACTATTTTTGATAGAAATGATGTCTTCTTTGATTTTATTTATTTCAAGTTGAAGATCTTTGACCGAAAGAGTTTGATTCTTAATAGGAATTAATTTAGAAGTCATTTCTTTGGAAGAGTATTTTTCTAATAATTTTGAAATATTGAAAGGTTCAATTTGAGGAATTGGAATACTTTCTTTGTTTTTAGAGGTAGAGGTTTCACCCAAAACCATAGTTTTGAGTTTCAAAAGGGTTTCTCTTTTGATCTCTTTATCTTGGATTTTGTCAACGAGATCAAAAAGAAATTCCACATTTTTCTCTTTATCTGTTAAAACATTAATGCATTTGATAGGAGAGGAAGAAATCGAAGATTCAGAATCAGAAGTTTGATCATTAATTTGTAAAATTTCGTCATCTTCCTTTTCTGAAGAAGAAGAAGAAGTAGACTCAGGGGTTTGTAATAATATTTTGGATATTTTATCTCCTAGCTCAGAGTCGTTAATAAATAATTCTTGAATCTTTTTCTTTGTGGTACAAGCATTTGCTTTATGTCCAGGTTTTCCACACGAATAACAAAAGATTTTGAAAGCTTTGTTTGATTTTCGGAAATTTCCGAAATTTTTCTTTCCTCGTTTCTTTCGATAATAAGAAGGATAAGAATTTTTATTTTTATCTTTTGAAAATCTAGAAAATTGTTTTTTAATTTTCTTTTTTGTAGAGGGAGCTCTAATAGCTTCCATACCAAATGCTTCACAGAAACATCCAATTTCTTTCCTAGATTGTTTCTTTTCAGAGGTATATTTGGCTTGGAGTTTGAGTTCTTCACATAAAGAAAGACCTTCCTTTTTAATGAAAGCGAAAAGTCCTCCATAAGTAGTATTATTAAGAGCTTGTTCTTTATCTGTATCATGTTCAGCTATTTTTCTAAAAATTCTTTGAGCAAATAATTTTGGTAGTCCTGATATAAATTTTTCTTTCCAAAAACTTTGATTGCAATCTTGTCTTTGTAAAACATAACTAAAGAAGGTATCTTTATACCATCTATAGTCACTTAATGTTGGGCAACGTAAATTTTGTAAAATCGTTTCTCCAGAAGAAAGAGTTTGAGTAGGGTTACCGACAAAATGAAAGGCAATAACTATGATTAAGAAATCACAGCAGTCAGATTTTTGAAATACATTTCCTTGATCATCCATGATGTCAGTAACGTGATTCAAAATTTCTAATCTGTCTTGTAAAGTGAGAAGATTATCCCACCAGTTTTTTAATTGCCCAGTAAAACCTGATATAATAAAACCAAAAATTATTTGTTCATCCAAAGGTTTTGCCTTGTAAGCTACAATAGCCATTCCCATATTTTGAAGAGTATTAAGAATTTCATAATCAGATTTTCCATCTATGTTCCATTCATGGATCATATCTGGGGAAAAGGATTTGGAGGTAAATGTAGACCTTTCTTCATATTGAAGATCAACAGGAGTAGGCCTAGGATAATAGTTTTTTGTAGGGATATTCTTCCAAGATGATCGTATTTTATTAATTTGATGAGGATCATTATCAGATTCTTGAAATTGCTTTGCAACTTTTGAAATGATTAAAGACTCAGAATTTTCTTCATCAGAAGATATCTCTGAACTTTGATATTTACTCAAAACCTTAATATGACTTGGACTATCTGCTAATTTTTGTAAAGATTTTTGAATTTTATCTAACACTGCAGAATTAGAGTTAGAAGAAGTAAAACCATTTTTTGGAAACATTTGAGTCATAGGTATAGTTAATCCTGGTGGTTTGAAATGCGGTGCAGAAACCTTATTAGATCCTAATGATGCAATCGTATTAGGGGCTATGGATCTAGAGGTTTCTTTTTGTAAATTATCAACCTTATTTGAAAGTTGATCTACTTGTGTAGCAACGGTATGAAGGATTTGATTTGTAAAATTATTTTGATGATAAATTTTAATGATGTCTTCTACATTTGGAGTTTTATCTGTTTGATCTACTCTTCCTTCTTTAAAAGGACTAGCCTTTATTTCACGGTCATAATAGGGAAAAGTAATATTTTGTAATGGTGGATGAACTGAACTAATTGTTTGTCCATCCTTCAAAACCCAATTTTTTTGAAGTTTGGTTTGTACAAATATGTGATTTTGAGAATATGGATTAGCAATACCTTGTTTTTCACAAAACAATAAAAACCATGTAAAAAACGGGATATTAATTTGAATAGTATTCATATCTTTATACCATACATCTCTTATTGAGTCTTTAAAGGAGCGAGAAAAAGATCTAAACCAATCTCGATGTTCAGCATTGTGAGAGGAATTAAATTCATCTCTTAGATAGTTTTTATCTATTTCAAAATCTTTAGTAATTGTATTGATAGAGTCAAAATTTTGCATATCAGACATTGTGGGAGATGCAGGTCTAGATGAAGAGATTTGAGAAGTTTGAGAAGCATTTGCTTCATATTCAGGAATAGGAGATTTATATCTGACTTTGATTGGTTCAGAAATGACTGAAGTTGTTTTTTGAGGAAAAGAAAAAGATCTTCGTGGATAGTTGGAAGAAGAAGTACAAGGAGAACTAGATAATTCTCTCATAGACCCAAACCTTATAAGAACTTTATTTTCGTCTTCCTCAATGCATTCTATTTCTTGTCTTATGTTTCTAGGAGGCATTGGATTTGAGAATTGAAATGTCTCAGGAATAGAAATTTGATCCCATCTCAAGGTTTTTGCTGTAGAAACTATTGATTTAGTATTCTCAGCATGAACCTCTATAAAAATAGTTTCTTCTTTTGAAGAAGCCTCATGTATGAATTTTGGATTAACTGTGGAATTCATTAATCTAAAATAAACACGGAAAACAATTGCAAAATTTCTAGCAAACTCTTTAAATTTATTATTTAAAATTTGAATGTCTAAAATTAATGAAGATAAGATTAATGGGTCTTGAAGATCTACTGTAAAGTTTGGAAAACAATTGAAATATATTGGGCCATTACAGATATTAGTTTGAATCATAGCCAAAACAGAATCTTTATAATTATTAAGTCGATCGTCTCTGAGAGCTAGGAAAATTGGACAATCAACTCCTTTATGAACTAATGGTTTTATTCCTATTTGAACAAGGCCAAAATGAATGAATCTAAATCTGTGTTTGAGATAAGCTTTAATGCTGGATTCTGAAAGTAAATGCATAGTTTCAGATTCTTTTTGAATGCTTCTAGTCTCTTCATGAGTTTTGATGCTAAATGCAGTCTTAAAATCAGTAATGCCTATATGATAAATTTTTGTAAGATTTTCTTTTGGAATTTCCCAATTTGAAAAGTTCTTTTCTATATGAACTTCACTACTTTGAATTATATTATTAGGTGATCCTAAACTAATAGCTTTCCTTAACCAGTTTGCCATTAATAAATTAAATGTTGCATAAACTAAATATGACTGAATTGAATGGGAACAGTGGGACCACCTAACCGAGAACACCAAGACTTAAAATGGCTTACCAACAACTTAATTAGGCTGACCAAGCACTTTACCAACACTCAATACAAATGCAATTTAATAAATGCACAATTAATCAATTTAATAACTTACTGGCTCTGATACCAATAGGGAGTACAGGATCGATAGAGAAAATAATTTAATAAATTTGTGGATATAAATCTTATTATATAATTGATAATAATAAGATAAGTAAAGAAAGTTAGATTTATTTGAGATAAGACTTAAACAAAAGAAAATTACAGGATGCTCTCATCTTAGAGCTAGACACTTTATTTATACACAAAGGAAGAGATAAGGTGCAATCTGCTCTTCCAATAAGAAATTAAAGAGAAATAGTACAAACATAATTATTAAAGTTACACTATAATACTGTAGAAGATGCTTTGAATTACTATTGAAGATGCTTTACTGTTGAAGATGCTTTGAATTACTGTTGGAGATGCTTTTGATTTCGTCATTGCTTACGTTTGTGCTTCCGGATGAATTAATTTGAGTTGTTGAACATTTGAATTGAACTTTTGTGAACTCAATATTAAAAGTCGTATGGATCTTGAGCAAATGGGCCACCAAATGTTGGATCATAAGACTCATTTGAAAACTCCGATAAAATCTCATCAGAGGATTCTTCTGATAATATTTTCTTTGCATATTGTGGATCTTCAAGAATCTTTTTGAGAATAGCTTTCTGGACTTTAGATAATGATTCTGAATTTGGACTTTCTACTTTGGGATTTTTATTGTGTTGAGGAGAGTTTGAATTTGATGTTGCTTTTGAGGGTGAAGGTTTGTTGGTGGTTGATGGAGATTGGTATTCCATTTTTATACCGGTTTGAAAAAAGGAGATAACATTTTTTGTTGAACAAATTTCTAAGGTAAATTTGTCCCACCATTTAATTTTGAATTCTCTTATTAATGAATATGGATATGGACGTGGAAGGTGTTGTTTGAGACAGTAACTCCAACATAGAATCCATGGAATTTTAAATTCTGCATGAAACATGACTGGAGTTTCATAAGCTTGATAATTTGAATTGGCAACAAAAGTTGTGAAACCCTCATTGCATTCTTTTGGATAAATTTGAGGAGTTGGTCCAAATAAATACCACCAATGATAAAACCACATAGGATATTTCTTTGGACAATATTTGTCAAATATAAAAAACCATGAATGATCAAATGGTCTGAATAAAAATGCTCTATACCAGGCCATTTTGTAATCATAGTATGAGTAATTTTGAGGGAAAAATCTTTTTGAAAAAATTCGTTCTGCATAAGGGTCTCCCCATTCTACAGACGAAATAATTTTCTTAAAAATACATTTTGAATAAATTATTTTTTCTGAAGAATCCTTGATATGTTGGATTTCAACAGAGTTTGAATCTACTAAAATAAATTCATAAAACCTTTGAGTTTTAAAACGATTTTCTGGTATCCATTCGCAACCTTTTGGAAAAGTTTTTTGATTGATTGAATTAATAATTTGTGGGCTTTGAGGAATTGTAAAATTAGTGAGATATACATTTTCTATTTCGGTTTTTGTAATGTATGCAGATTTGGTAAAGCTTTGTGTTGGTATTTTTGTAGTTGGTTCTTTTTGTTTTGAATTTGAAATAATATTTTGTGAAGTAGGCTCTTGAACAATTTGTGAATATGGAAGTGGGGGAAAATCATTTAGTTGAGTAAATTTGTTTGAAATGGATAGGGTAGTTTGAAGATTTTTGGAGGATGAAAATTTATTTTGTTCTGTTTTGTTTGGTTTTGGATCTGGTTCCATTTCGTAATCATCTGAACTCTGGAACCCTTTGAGTTTTTCTTGCTGATTCTTCTTCCTTGGCATTATGATGTCCCTGTAGAAATTCTCTGGTTAAGAAATCAGGGAGAGAGTTACTTTCGCCTCTTATATGCTCTATTTGAAAATCAAATACTGATAAAATTGCTTGCCATCTTGCAAAAATTTGTTTAGAAACAATGTTTTTGACATCCTTTTCTAGAACCTCTTTTGCAGATTTGCAGTCGATCCTTATCAAAAAATTTTTGTTGTAAAGATCATCTTGAAATTTTGAAACGCATAGTACTATAGATAAAATTTCCTTTTTAATGGTAGAATAATTTTTTTGAGGTCCGAGCCAGAGACCTGAATGAAATCTAACTAATTGTTCTTTTGTATCTATTCTTTGTTTTAATATGCCACCATATCCTATTTCTGATGCATCTGTTTCTACTATCATGAATGCAGATGGATCTGGAATGCCTAGACATGGAAGTGATTTGATTTTTTGTTTTAATTCAATAATAGTCTTAGTATGAATTTCTGACCAGGGAGGCGGATTTTTTTGAAGTCTTTGAAAGAGGGGCATGCAAATTTGTCTGAGCTTTGGGAAAAAATCTGATATATAATTTAGACATCCCAAAAATCTTTGTAACTGGGTTTTGTCTTTAATTTCGTTAGGGAATTTTTCTGCAAATTCTAAAGACCTTGTAATTGGCTTGATTGTTCCTTTATAAATGTCATGTCCCAAAAATCTAATTTTTGTTTGAAATAATTTCATTTTAGTGGCAGAAACTACTAAACCATTTTTTTCAACAGTGTTTAGAAATATATGTAAATGTTTGAAATGTTGATCAATATCATGAGAAAAAATTAAAACATCATCTATATAAACAATTATGAATGAAGAAAATTGATTGAAAATATCATTCATTATATGTTGAAATTCAGAAGGAGCATTTTTAAGTCCAAAAGGCATTACATTCCACTCATAATGTCCAAATGGTACCGTGAATGCAGTTTTATACCTATCTTCTTTAGCAATTTGTATTTGCCAGAAACCAGATTTCATATCAAATTTTGAAAATATTTTGGCTTTATATAAGCGATTAATTAAATCTCTTTTATTTGGGATTGGATATCTTATCCATTGAAGAACTTTGTTTAAAGGTTTGTAATTAATAACTAATCTAGGAACTCCTCTTTCTTTTTCTGCTGCATTCATAACATAAAATGCTGCACAGCTCCAAGGAGATTTGGATGGAGTTATTAATTTTTTATCTAAAAGAGTTTGAATTTCTTTCTTGCAGAATTCAAGATGCTCAGAATTCATTTGGATGGGTCTAGCTTTTGTAGGAATATTTTTTTCAGAGAAATCTTTTTCATATGGCAATGTGACAATATGCCTTTTTCTATCCCAAAAGGCATTTGGAATATCAGCACAAACTTTTGATTTAAAAATATTTTCTAAATTAAAAATTTTTTGTTGCAATTTTGATTGTTGTAATTGTTCTTCAATCCTTTGAAAAGAAATTTCTTCTTTTAAAGAAGAAATTTGAAATTCTTTTTGTTTTATTAAATTTATACTTTGTATTACTGAAGAATTTTGTAATAAATTAATATCTTTTTGTAACATGGGACTTAAAAAAGGAAATGATAATTGTTTCCCTAAAATTTTTGTATGAACACCTTTGTCATCAACCCAAAAAGGATAAATTTGTGTTAAAAAGGGAGTGCCTAATATTATTTCTTCCTTAATATCATTAATAATAATGAAAGTATTAGTAAAACTATAATTTTCATTTATGATCTTTCCTTTTGAAATTTTATATTTAATATCCATGGGTGAACTATTTGCACTATATAACCGAGTTTTTGTTTTTTCATAAAATTTAGTTGGGACTAATCCTTCCCTTAAGCAATTTTGATCCGCTCCACTATCAATTAAAGCAATATAGGTTTTTTGAAAATCTCCAATTTGAAAAGTAACTGGTGCATACCATTTTTGAAAATTAATTTTATTAATAACAGTGATAAAATCATCATCATCCCCATTAACTTTCTCTTTTCCCAAAGAAAGATTTTCTTTATAGATGGGGTTTTCTAAAATAGATAATTTTGTTTCAAGTTCGAAATCTTTGATTTCTAAATGCTTTAAACTATTTTTGATAGAAATGATGTCTTCTTTGATTTTATTTATTTCAAGTTGAAGATCTTTGACCGAAAGAGTTTGATTCTTAATAGGAATTAATTTAGAAGTCATTTCTTTGGAAGAGTATTTTTCTAATAATTTTGAAATATTGAAAGGTTCAATTTGAGGAATTGGAATACTTTCTTTGTTTTTAGAGGTAGAGGTTTCACCCAAAACCATAGTTTTGAGTTTCAAAAGGGTTTCTCTTTTGATCTCTTTATCTTGGATTTTGTCAACGAGATCAAAAAGAAATTCCACATTTTTCTCTTTATCTGTTAAAACATTAATGCATTTGATAGGAGAGGAAGAAATCGAAGATTCAGAATCAGAAGTTTGATCATTAATTTGTAAAATTTCGTCATCTTCCTTTTCTGAAGAAGAAGAAGAAGTAGACTCAGGGGTTTGTAATAATATTTTGGATATTTTATCTCCTAGCTCAGAGTCGTTAATAAATAATTCTTGAATCTTTTTCTTTGTGGTACAAGCATTTGCTTTATGTCCAGGTTTTCCACACGAATAACAAAAGATTTTGAAAGCTTTGTTTGATTTTCGGAAATTTCCGAAATTTTTCTTTCCTCGTTTCTTTCGATAATAAGAAGGATAAGAATTTTTATTTTTATCTTTTGAAAATCTAGAAAATTGTTTTTTAATTTTCTTTTTTGTAGAGGGAGCTCTAATAGCTTCCATACCAAATGCTTCACAGAAACATCCAATTTCTTTCCTAGATTGTTTCTTTTCAGAGGTATATTTGGCTTGGAGTTTGAGTTCTTCACATAAAGAAAGACCTTCCTTTTTAATGAAAGCGAAAAGTCCTCCATAAGTAGTATTATTAAGAGCTTGTTCTTTATCTGTATCATGTTCAGCTATTTTTCTAAAAATTCTTTGAGCAAATAATTTTGGTAGTCCTGATATAAATTTTTCTTTCCAAAAACTTTGATTGCAATCTTGTCTTTGTAAAACATAACTAAAGAAGGTATCTTTATACCATCTATAGTCACTTAATGTTGGGCAACGTAAATTTTGTAAAATCGTTTCTCCAGAAGAAAGAGTTTGAGTAGGGTTACCGACAAAATGAAAGGCAATAACTATGATTAAGAAATCACAGCAGTCAGATTTTTGAAATACATTTCCTTGATCATCCATGATGTCAGTAACGTGATTCAAAATTTCTAATCTGTCTTGTAAAGTGAGAAGATTATCCCACCAGTTTTTTAATTGCCCAGTAAAACCTGATATAATAAAACCAAAAATTATTTGTTCATCCAAAGGTTTTGCCTTGTAAGCTACAATAGCCATTCCCATATTTTGAAGAGTATTAAGAATTTCATAATCAGATTTTCCATCTATGTTCCATTCATGGATCATATCTGGGGAAAAGGATTTGGAGGTAAATGTAGACCTTTCTTCATATTGAAGATCAACAGGAGTAGGCCTAGGATAATAGTTTTTTGTAGGGATATTCTTCCAAGATGATCGTATTTTATTAATTTGATGAGGATCATTATCAGATTCTTGAAATTGCTTTGCAACTTTTGAAATGATTAAAGACTCAGAATTTTCTTCATCAGAAGATATCTCTGAACTTTGATATTTACTCAAAACCTTAATATGACTTGGACTATCTGCTAATTTTTGTAAAGATTTTTGAATTTTATCTAACACTGCAGAATTAGAGTTAGAAGAAGTAAAACCATTTTTTGGAAACATTTGAGTCATAGGTATAGTTAATCCTGGTGGTTTGAAATGCGGTGCAGAAACCTTATTAGATCCTAATGATGCAATCGTATTAGGGGCTATGGATCTAGAGGTTTCTTTTTGTAAATTATCAACCTTATTTGAAAGTTGATCTACTTGTGTAGCAACGGTATGAAGGATTTGATTTGTAAAATTATTTTGATGATAAATTTTAATGATGTCTTCTACATTTGGAGTTTTATCTGTTTGATCTACTCTTCCTTCTTTAAAAGGACTAGCCTTTATTTCACGGTCATAATAGGGAAAAGTAATATTTTGTAATGGTGGATGAACTGAACTAATTGTTTGTCCATCCTTCAAAACCCAATTTTTTTGAAGTTTGGTTTGTACAAATATGTGATTTTGAGAATATGGATTAGCAATACCTTGTTTTTCACAAAACAATAAAAACCATGTAAAAAACGGGATATTAATTTGAATAGTATTCATATCTTTATACCATACATCTCTTATTGAGTCTTTAAAGGAGCGAGAAAAAGATCTAAACCAATCTCGATGTTCAGCATTGTGAGAGGAATTAAATTCATCTCTTAGATAGTTTTTATCTATTTCAAAATCTTTAGTAATTGTATTGATAGAGTCAAAATTTTGCATATCAGACATTGTGGGAGATGCAGGTCTAGATGAAGAGATTTGAGAAGTTTGAGAAGCATTTGCTTCATATTCAGGAATAGGAGATTTATATCTGACTTTGATTGGTTCAGAAATGACTGAAGTTGTTTTTTGAGGAAAAGAAAAAGATCTTCGTGGATAGTTGGAAGAAGAAGTACAAGGAGAACTAGATAATTCTCTCATAGACCCAAACCTTATAAGAACTTTATTTTCGTCTTCCTCAATGCATTCTATTTCTTGTCTTATGTTTCTAGGAGGCATTGGATTTGAGAATTGAAATGTCTCAGGAATAGAAATTTGATCCCATCTCAAGGTTTTTGCTGTAGAAACTATTGATTTAGTATTCTCAGCATGAACCTCTATAAAAATAGTTTCTTCTTTTGAAGAAGCCTCATGTATGAATTTTGGATTAACTGTGGAATTCATTAATCTAAAATAAACACGGAAAACAATTGCAAAATTTCTAGCAAACTCTTTAAATTTATTATTTAAAATTTGAATATCTAAAATTAATGAAGATAAGATTAATGGGTCTTGAAGATCTACTGTAAAGTTTGGAAAACAATTGAAATATATTGGGCCATTACAGATATTAGTTTGAATCATAGCCAAAACAGAATCTTTATAATTATTAAGTCGATCGTCTCTGAGAGCTAGGAAAATTGGACAATCAACTCCTTTATGAACTAATGGTTTTATTCCTATTTGAACAAGGCCAAAATGAATGAATCTAAATCTGTGTTTGAGATAAGCTTTAATGCTGGATTCTGAAAGTAAATGCATAGTTTCAGATTCTTTTTGAATGCTTCTAGTCTCTTCATGAGTTTTGATGCTAAATGCAGTCTTAAAATCAGTAATGCCTATATGATAAATTTTTGTAAGATTTTCTTTTGGAATTTCCCAATTTGAAAAGTTCTTTTCTATATGAACTTCACTACTTTGAATTATATTATTAGGTGATCCTAAACTAATAGCTTTCCTTAACCAGTTTGCCATTAATAAATTAAATGTTGCATAAACTAAATATGACTGAATTGAATGGGAACAGTGGGACCACCTAACCGAGAACACCAAGACTTAAAATGGCTTACCAACAACTTAATTAGGCTGACCAAGCACTTTACCAACACTCAATACAAATGCAATTTAATAAATGCACAATTAATCAATTTAATAACTTACTGGCTCTGATACCAATAGGGAGTACAGGATCGATAGAGAAAATAATTTATTCAAAATGTATTTTTAAGAAAATTATTTCGTCTGTAGAATGGGGAGACCCTTATGCAGAACGAATTTTTTCAAAAAGATTTTTCCCTCAAAATTACTCATACTATGATTACAAAATGGCCTGGTATAGAGCATTTTTATTCAGACCATTTGATCATTCATGGTTTTTTATATTTGACAAATATTGTCCAAAGAAATATCCTATGTGGTTTTATCATTGGTGGTATTTATTTGGACCAACTCCTCAAATTTATCCAAAAGAATGCAATGAGGGTTTCACAACTTTTGTTGCCAATTCAAATTATCAAGCTTATGAAACTCCAGTCATGTTTCATGCAGAATTTAAAATTCCATGGATTCTATGTTGGAGTTACTGTCTCAAACAACACCTTCCACGTCCATATCCATATTCATTAATAAGAGAATTCAAAATTAAATGGTGGGACAAATTTACCTTAGAAATTTGTTCAACAAAAAATGTTATCTCCTTTTTTCAAACCGGTATAAAAATGGAATACCAATCTCCATCAACCACCAACAAACCTTCACCCTCAAAAGCAACATCAAATTCAAACTCTCCTCAACACAATAAAAATCCCAAAGTAGAAAGTCCAAATTCAGAATCATTATCTAAAGTCCAGAAAGCTATTCTCAAAAAGATTCTTGAAGATCCACAATATGCAAAGAAAATATTATCAGAAGAATCCTCTGATGAGATTTTATCGGAGTTTTCAAATGAGTCTTATGATCCAACATTTGGTGGCCCATTTGCTCAAGATCCATACGACTTTTAATATTGAGTTCACAAAAGTTCAATTCAAATGTTCAACAACTCAAATTAATTCATCCGGAAGCACAAACGTAAGCAATGACGAAATCAAAAGCATCTCCAACAGTAATTCAAAGCATCTTCAACAGTAAAGCATCTTCAATAGTAATTCAAAGCATCTTCTACAGTATTATAGTGTAACTTTAATAATTATGTTTGTACTATTTCTCTTTAATTTCTTATTGGAAGAGCAGATTGCACCTTATCTCTTCCTTTGTGTATAAATAAAGTGTCTAGCTCTAAGATGAGAGCATCCTGTAATTTTCTTTTGTTTAAGTCTTATTCAAATTCAAACTCTCCTCAACACAATAAAAATCCCAAAGTAGAAAGTCCAAATTCAGAATCATTATCTAAAGTCCAGAAAGCTATTCTCAAAAAGATTCTTGAAGATCCACAATATGCAAAGAAAATATTATCAGAAGAATCCTCTGATGAGATTTTATCGGAGTTTTCAAATGAGTCTTATGATCCAACATTTGGTGGCCCATTTGCTCAAGATCCATACGACTTTTAATATTGAGTTCACAAAAGTTCAATTCAAATGTTCAACAACTCAAATTAATTCATCCGGAAGCACAAACGTAAGCAATGACGAAATCAAAAGCATCTCCAACAGTAATTCAAAGCATCTTCAACAGTAAAGCATCTTCAATAGTAATTCAAAGCATCTTCTACAGTATTATAGTGTAACTTTAATAATTATGTTTGTACTATTTCTCTTTAATTTCTTATTGGAAGAGCAGATTGCACCTTATCTCTTCCTTTGTGTATAAATAAAGTGTCTAGCTCTAAGATGAGAGCATCCTGTAATTTTCTTTTGTTTAAGTCTTATCTCAAATAAATCTAACTTTCTTTACTTATCTTATTATTATCAATTATATAATAAGATTTATATCCACAAATTTATTAAATTATTTTCTCTATCGATCCTGTACTCCCTATTGGTATCAGAGCCAGTAAGTTATTAAATTGATTAATTGTGCATAAACTAAATATGACTGAATTGAATGGGAACAGTGGGACCACCTAACCGAGAACACCAAGACTTAAAATGGCTTACCAACAACTTAATTAGGCTGACCAAGCACTTTACCAACACTCAATACAAATGCAATTTAATAAATGCACAATTAATCAATTTAATAACTTACTGGCTCTGATACCAATAGGGAGTACAGGATCGATAGAGAAAATAATTTAATAAATTTGTGGATATAAATCTTATTATATAATTGATAATAATAAGATAAGTAAAGAAAGTTAGATTTATTTGAGATAAGACTTAAACAAAAGAAAATTACAGGATGCTCTCATCTTAGAGCTAGACACTTTATTTATACACAAAGGAAGAGATAAGGTTTGTTGGTGGTTGATGGAGATTGGTATTCCATTTTTATACCGGTTTGAAAAAAGGAGATAACATTTTTTGTTGAACAAATTTCTAAGGTAAATTTGTCCCACCATTTAATTTTGAATTCTCTTATTAATGAATATGGATATGGACGTGGAAGGTGTTGTTTGAGACAGTAACTCCAACATAGAATCCATGGAATTTTAAATTCTGCATGAAACATGACTGGAGTTTCATAAGCTTGATAATTTGAATTGGCAACAAAAGTTGTGAAACCCTCATTGCATTCTTTTGGATAAATTTGAGGAGTTGGTCCAAATAAATACCACCAATGATAAAACCACATAGGATATTTCTTTGGACAATATTTGTCAAATATAAAAAACCATGAATGATCAAATGGTCTGAATAAAAATGCTCTATACCAGGCCATTTTGTAATCATAGTATGAGTAATTTTGAGGGAAAAATCTTTTTGAAAAAATTCGTTCTGCATAAGGGTCTCCCCATTCTACAGACGAAATAATTTTCTTAAAAATACATTTTGAATAAATTATTTTTTCTGAAGAATCCTTGATATGTTGGATTTCAACAGAGTTTGAATCTACTAAAATAAATTCATAAAACCTTTGAGTTTTAAAACGATTTTCTGGTATCCATTCGCAACCTTTTGGAAAAGTTTTTTGATTGATTGAATTAATAATTTGTGGGCTTTGAGGAATTGTAAAATTAGTGAGATATACATTTTCTATTTCGGTTTTTGTAATGTATGCAGATTTGGTAAAGCTTTGTGTTGGTATTTTTGTAGTTGGTTCTTTTTGTTTTGAATTTGAAATAATATTTTGTGAAGTAGGCTCTTGAACAATTTGTGAATATGGAAGTGGGGGAAAATCATTTAGTTGAGTAAATTTGTTTGAAATGGATAGGGTAGTTTGAAGATTTTTGGAGGATGAAAATTTATTTTGTTCTGTTTTGTTTGGTTTTGGATCTGGTTCCATTTCGTAATCATCTGAACTCTGGAACCCTTTGAGTTTTTCTTGCTGATTCTTCTTCCTTGGCATTATGATGTCCCTGTAGAAATTCTCTGGTTAAGAAATCAGGGAGAGAGTTACTTTCGCCTCTTATATGCTCTATTTGAAAATCAAATACTGATAAAATTGCTTGCCATCTTGCAAAAATTTGTTTAGAAACAATGTTTTTGACATCCTTTTCTAGAACCTCTTTTGCAGATTTGCAGTCGATCCTTATCAAAAATTTTTTGTTGTAAAGATCATCTTGAAATTTTGAAACGCATAGTACTATAGATAAAATTTCCTTTTTAATGGTAGAATAATTTTTTTGAGGTCCGAGCCAGAGACCTGAATGAAATCTAACTAATTGTTCTTTTGTATCTATTCTTTGTTTTAATATGCCACCATATCCTATTTCTGATGCATCTGTTTCTACTATCATGAATGCAGATGGATCTGGAATGCCTAGACATGGAAGTGATTTGATTTTTTGTTTTAATTCAATAATAGTCTTAGTATGAATTTCTGACCAGGGAGGCGGATTTTTTTGAAGTCTTTGAAAGAGGGGCATGCAAATTTGTCTGAGCTTTGGGAAAAAATCTGATATATAATTTAGACATCCCAAAAATCTTTGTAACTGGGTTTTGTCTTTAATTTCGTTAGGGAATTTTTCTGCAAATTCTAAAGACCTTGTAATTGGCTTGATTGTTCCTTTATAAATGTCATGTCCCAAAAATCTAATTTTTGTTTGAAATAATTTCATTTTAGTGGCAGAAACTACTAAACCATTTTTTTCAACAGTGTTTAGAAATATATGTAAATGTTTGAAATGTTGATCAATATCATGAGAAAAAATTAAAACATCATCTATATAAACAATTATGAATGAAGAAAATTGATTGAAAATATCATTCATTATATGTTGAAATTCAGAAGGAGCATTTTTAAGTCCAAAAGGCATTACATTCCACTCATAATGTCCAAATGGTACCGTGAATGCAGTTTTATACCTATCTTCTTTAGCAATTTGTATTTGCCAGAAACCAGATTTCATATCAAATTTTGAAAATATTTTGGCTTTATATAAGCGATTAATTAAATCTCTTTTATTTGGGATTGGATATCTTATCCATTGAAGAACTTTGTTTAAAGGTTTGTAATTAATAACTAATCTAGGAACTCCTCTTTCTTTTTCTGCTGCATTCATAACATAAAATGCTGCACAGCTCCAAGGAGATTTGGATGGAGTTATTAATTTTTTATCTAAAAGAGTTTGAATTTCTTTCTTGCAGAATTCAAGATGCTCAGAATTCATTTGGATGGGTCTAGCTTTTGTAGGAATATTTTTTTCAGAGAAATCTTTTTCATATGGCAATGTGACAATATGCCTTTTTCTATCCCAAAAGGCATTTGGAATATCAGCACAAACTTTTGATTTAAAAATATTTTCTAAATTAAAAATTTTTTGTTGCAATTTTGATTGTTGTAATTGTTCTTCAATCCTTTGAAAAGAAATTTCTTCTTTTAAAGAAGAAATTTGAAATTCTTTTTGTTTTATTAAATTTATACTTTGTATTACTGAAGAATTTTGTAATAAATTAATATCTTTTTGTAACATGGGACTTAAAAAAGGAAATGATAATTGTTTCCCTAAAATTTTTGTATGAACACCTTTGTCATCAACCCAAAAAGGATAAATTTGTGTTAAAAAGGGAGTGCCTAATATTATTTCTTCCTTAATATCATTAATAATAATGAAAGTATTAGTAAAACTATAATTTTCATTTATGATCTTTCCTTTTGAAATTTTATATTTAATATCCATGGGTGAACTATTTGCACTATATAACCGAGTTTTTGTTTTTTCATAAAATTTAGTTGGGACTAATCCTTCCCTTAAGCAATTTTGATCCGCTCCACTATCAATTAAAGCAATATAGGTTTTTTGAAAATCTCCAATTTGAAAAGTAACTGGTGCATACCATTTTTGAAAATTAATTTTATTAATAACAGTGATAAAATCATCATCATCCCCATTAACTTTCTCTTTTCCCAAAGAAAGATTTTCTTTATAGATGGGGTTTTCTAAAATAGATAATTTTGTTTCAAGTTCGAAATCTTTGATTTCTAAATGCTTTAAACTATTTTTGATAGAAATGATGTCTTCTTTGATTTTATTTATTTCAAGTTGAAGATCTTTGACCGAAAGAGTTTGATTCTTAATAGGAATTAATTTAGAAGTCATTTCTTTGGAAGAGTATTTTTCTAATAATTTTGAAATATTGAAAGGTTCAATTTGAGGAATTGGAATACTTTCTTTGTTTTTAGAGGTAGAGGTTTCACCCAAAACCATAGTTTTGAGTTTCAAAAGGGTTTCTCTTTTGATCTCTTTATCTTGGATTTTGTCAACGAGATCAAAAAGAAATTCCACATTTTTCTCTTTATCTGTTAAAACATTAATGCATTTGATAGGAGAGGAAGAAATCGAAGATTCAGAATCAGAAGTTTGATCATTAATTTGTAAAATTTCGTCATCTTCCTTTTCTGAAGAAGAAGAAGAAGTAGACTCAGGGGTTTGTAATAATATTTTGGATATTTTATCTCCTAGCTCAGAGTCGTTAATAAATAATTCTTGAATCTTTTTCTTTGTGGTACAAGCATTTGCTTTATGTCCAGGTTTTCCACACGAATAACAAAAGATTTTGAAAGCTTTGTTTGATTTTCGGAAATTTCCGAAATTTTTCTTTCCTCGTTTCTTTCGATAATAAGAAGGATAAGAATTTTTTTTTTTATCTTTTGAAAATCTAGAAAATTGTTTTTTAATTTTCTTTTTTGTAGAGGGAGCTCTAATAGCTTCCATACCAAATGCTTCACAGAAACATCCAATTTCTTTCCTAGATTGTTTCTTTTCAGAGGTATATTTGGCTTGGAGTTTGAGTTCTTCACATAAAGAAAGACCTTCCTTTTTAATGAAAGCGAAAAGTCCTCCATAAGTAGTATTATTAAGAGCTTGTTCTTTATCTGTATCATGTTCAGCTATTTTTCTAAAAATTCTTTGAGCAAATAATTTTGGTAGTCCTGATATAAATTTTTCTTTCCAAAAACTTTGATTGCAATCTTGTCTTTGTAAAACATAACTAAAGAAGGTATCTTTATACCATCTATAGTCACTTAATGTTGGGCAACGTAAATTTTGTAAAATCGTTTCTCCAGAAGAAAGAGTTTGAGTAGGGTTACCGACAAAATGAAAGGCAATAACTATGATTAAGAAATCACAGCAGTCAGATTTTTGAAATACATTTCCTTGATCATCCATGATGTCAGTAACGTGATTCAAAATTTCTAATCTGTCTTGTAAAGTGAGAAGATTATCCCACCAGTTTTTTAATTGCCCAGTAAAACCTGATATAATAAAACCAAAAATTATTTGTTCATCCAAAGGTTTTGCCTTGTAAGCTACAATAGCCATTCCCATATTTTGAAGAGTATTAAGAATTTCATAATCAGATTTTCCATCTATGTTCCATTCATGGATCATATCTGGGGAAAAGGATTTGGAGGTAAATGTAGACCTTTCTTCATATTGAAGATCAACAGGAGTAGGCCTAGGATAATAGTTTTTTGTAGGGATATTCTTCCAAGATGATCGTATTTTATTAATTTGATGAGGATCATTATCAGATTCTTGAAATTGCTTTGCAACTTTTGAAATGATTAAAGACTCAGAATTTTCTTCATCAGAAGATATCTCTGAACTTTGATATTTACTCAAAACCTTAATATGACTTGGACTATCTGCTAATTTTTGTAAAGATTTTTGAATTTTATCTAACACTGCAGAATTAGAGTTAGAAGAAGTAAAACCATTTTTTGGAAACATTTGAGTCATAGGTATAGTTAATCCTGGTGGTTTGAAATGCGGTGCAGAAACCTTATTAGATCCTAATGATGCAATCGTATTAGGGGCTATGGATCTAGAGGTTTCTTTTTGTAAATTATCAACCTTATTTGAAAGTTGATCTACTTGTGTAGCAACGGTATGAAGGATTTGATTTGTAAAATTATTTTGATGATAAATTTTAATGATGTCTTCTACATTTGGAGTTTTATCTGTTTGATCTACTCTTCCTTCTTTAAAAGGACTAGCCTTTATTTCACGGTCATAATAGGGAAAAGTAATATTTTGTAATGGTGGATGAACTGAACTAATTGTTTGTCCATCCTTCAAAACCCAATTTTTTTGAAGTTTGGTTTGTACAAATATGTGATTTTGAGAATATGGATTAGCAATACCTTGTTTTTCACAAAACAATAAAAACCATGTAAAAAACGGGATATTAATTTGAATAGTATTCATATCTTTATACCATACATCTCTTATTGAGTCTTTAAAGGAGCGAGAAAAAGATCTAAACCAATCTCGATGTTCAGCATTGTGAGAGGAATTAAATTCATCTCTTAGATAGTTTTTATCTATTTCAAAATCTTTAGTAATTGTATTGATAGAGTCAAAATTTTGCATATCAGACATTGTGGGAGATGCAGGTCTAGATGAAGAGATTTGAGAAGTTTGAGAAGCATTTGCTTCATATTCAGGAATAGGAGATTTATATCTGACTTTGATTGGTTCAGAAATGACTGAAGTTGTTTTTTGAGGAAAAGAAAAAGATCTTCGTGGATAGTTGGAAGAAGAAGTACAAGGAGAACTAGATAATTCTCTCATAGACCCAAACCTTATAAGAACTTTATTTTCGTCTTCCTCAATGCATTCTATTTCTTGTCTTATGTTTCTAGGAGGCATTGGATTTGAGAATTGAAATGTCTCAGGAATAGAAATTTGATCCCATCTCAAGGTTTTTGCTGTAGAAACTATTGATTTAGTATTCTCAGCATGAACCTCTATAAAAATAGTTTCTTCTTTTGAAGAAGCCTCATGTATGAATTTTGGATTAACTGTGGAATTCATTAATCTAAAATAAACACGGAAAACAATTGCAAAATTTCTAGCAAACTCTTTAAATTTATTATTTAAAATTTGAATATCTAAAATTAATGAAGATAAGATTAATGGGTCTTGAAGATCTACTGTAAAGTTTGGAAAACAATTGAAATATATTGGGCCATTACAGATATTAGTTTGAATCATAGCCAAAACAGAATCTTTATAATTATTAAGTCGATCGTCTCTGAGAGCTAGGAAAATTGGACAATCAACTCCTTTATGAACTAATGGTTTTATTCCTATTTGAACAAGGCCAAAATGAATGAATCTAAATCTGTGTTTGAGATAAGCTTTAATGCTGGATTCTGAAAGTAAATGCATAGTTTCAGATTCTTTTTGAATGCTTCTAGTCTCTTCATGAGTTTTGATGCTAAATGCAGTCTTAAAATCAGTAATGCCTATATGATAAATTTTTGTAAGATTTTCTTTTGGAATTTCCCAATTTGAAAAGTTCTTTTCTATATGAACTTCACTACTTTGAATTATATTATTAGGTGATCCTAAACTAATAGCTTTCCTTAACCAGTTTGTCATTAATAAATTAAATGTTGCATAAACTAAATATGACTGAATTGAATGGGAACAGTGGGACCACCTAACCGAGAACACCAAGACTTAAAATGGCTTACCAACAACTTAATTAGGCTGACCAAGCACTTTACCAACACTCAATACAAATGCAATTTAATAAATGCACAATTAATCAATTTAATAACTTACTGGCTCTGATACCAATAGGGAGTACAGGATCGATAGAGAAAATAATTTAATAAATTTGTGGATATAAATCTTATTATATAATTGATAATAATAAGATAAGTAAAGAAAGTTAGATTTATTTGAGATACCTTGATATGTTGGATTTCAACAGAGTTTGAATCTACTAAAATAAATTCATAAAACCTTTGAGTTTTAAAACGATTTTCTGGTATCCATTCGCAACCTTTTGGAAAAGTTTTTTGATTGATTGAATTAATAATTTGTGGGCTTTGAGGAATTGTAAAATTAGTGAGATATACATTTTCTATTTCGGTTTTTGTAATGTATGCAGATTTGGTAAAGCTTTGTGTTGGTATTTTTGTAGTTGGTTCTTTTTGTTTTGAATTTGAAATAATATTTTGTGAAGTAGGCTCTTGAACAATTTGTGAATATGGAAGTGGGGGAAAATCATTTAGTTGAGTAAATTTGTTTGAAATGGATAGGGTAGTTTGAAGATTTTTGGAGGATGAAAATTTATTTTGTTCTGTTTTGTTTGGTTTTGGATCTGGTTCCATTTCGTAATCATCTGAACTCTGGAACCCTTTGAGTTTTTCTTGCTGATTCTTCTTCCTTGGCATTATGATGTCCCTGTAGAAATTCTCTGGTTAAGAAATCAGGGAGAGAGTTACTTTCGCCTCTTATATGCTCTATTTGAAAATCAAATACTGATAAAATTGCTTGCCATCTTGAAAAAATTCGTTCTGCATAAGGGTCTCCCCATTCTACAGACGAAATAATTTTCTTAAAAATACATTTTGAATAAATTATTTTCTCTATCGATCCTGTACTCCCTATTGGTATCAGAGCCAGTAAGTTATTAAATTGATTAATTGTGCATTTATTAAATTGCATTTGTATTGAGTGTTGGTAAAGTGCTTGGTCAGCCTAATTAAGTTGTTGGTAAGCCATTTTAAGTCTTGGTGTTCTCGGTTAGGTGGTCCCACTGTTCCCATTCAATTCAGTCATATTTAGTTTATGCAACATTTAATTTATTAATGGCAAACTGGTTAAGGAAAGCTATTAGTTTAGGATCACCTAATAATATAATTCAAAGTAGTGAAGTTCATATAGAAAAGAACTTTTCAAATTGGGAAATTCCAAAAGAAAATCTTACAAAAATTTATCATATAGGCATTACTGATTTTAAGACTGCATTTAGCATCAAAACTCATGAAGAGACTAGAAGCATTCAAAAAGAATCTGAAACTATGCATTTACTTTCAGAATCCAGCATTAAAGCTTATCTCAAACACAGATTTAGATTCATTCATTTTGGCCTTGTTCAAATAGGAATAAAACCATTAGTTCATAAAGGAGTTGATTGTCCAATTTTCCTAGCTCTCAGAGACGATCGACTTAATAATTATAAAGATTCTGTTTTGGCTATGATTCAAACTAATATCTGTAATGGCCCAATATATTTCAATTGTTTTCCAAACTTTACAGTAGATCTTCAAGACCCATTAATCTTATCTTCATTAATTTTAGATATTCAAATTTTAAATAATAAATTTAAAGAGTTTGCTAGAAATTTTGCAATTGTTTTCCGTGTTTATTTTAGATTAATGAATTCCACAGTTAATCCAAAATTCATACATGAGGCTTCTTCAAAAGAAGAAACTATTTTTATAGAGGTTCATGCTGAGAATACTAAATCAATAGTTTCTACAGCAAAAACCTTGAGATGGGATCAAATTTCTATTCCTGAGACATTTCAATTCTCAAATCCAATGCCTCCTAGAAACATAAGACAAGAAATAGAATGCATTGAGGAAGACGAAAATAAAGTTCTTATAAGTTTTGGGTCTATGAGAGAATTATCTAGTTCTCCTTGTACTTCTTCTTCCAACTATCCACGAAGATCTTTTTCTTTTCCTCAAAAAACAACTTCAGTCATTTCTGAACCAATCAAAGTCAGATATAAATCTCCTATTCCTGAATATGAAGCAAATGCTTCTCAAACTTCTCAAATCTCTTCATCTAGACCTGCATCTCCCACAATGTCTGATATGCAAAATTTTGACTCTATCAATACAATTACTAAAGATTTTGAAATAGATAAAAACTATCTAAGAGATGAATTTAATTCCTCTCACAATGCTGAACATCGAGATTGGTTTAGATCTTTTTCTCGCTCCTTTAAAGACTCAATAAGAGATGTATGGTATAAAGATATGAATACTATTCAAATTAATATCCCGTTTTTTACATGGTTTTTATTGTTTTGTGAAAAACAAGGTATTGCTAATCCATATTCTCAAAATCACATATTTGTACAAACCAAACTTCAAAAAAATTGGGTTTTGAAGGATGGACAAACAATTAGTTCAGTTCATCCACCATTACAAAATATTACTTTTCCCTATTATGACCGTGAAATAAAGGCTAGTCCTTTTAAAGAAGGAAGAGTAGATCAAACAGATAAAACTCCAAATGTAGAAGACATCATTAAAATTTATCATCAAAATAATTTTACAAATCAAATCCTTCATACCGTTGCTACACAAGTAGATCAACTTTCAAATAAGGTTGATAATTTACAAAAAGAAACCTCTAGATCCATAGCCCCTAATACGATTGCATCATTAGGATCTAATAAGGTTTCTGCACCGCATTTCAAACCACCAGGATTAACTATACCTATGACTCAAATGTTTCCAAAAAATGGTTTTACTTCTTCTAACTCTAATTCTGCAGTGTTAGATAAAATTCAAAAATCTTTACAAAAATTAGCAGATAGTCCAAGTCATATTAAGGTTTTGAGTAAATATCAAAGTTCAGAGATATCTTCTGATGAAGAAAATTCTGAGTCTTTAATCATTTCAAAAGTTGCAAAGCAATTTCAAGAATCTGATAATGATCCTCATCAAATTAATAAAATACGATCATCTTGGAAGAATATCCCTACAAAAAACTATTATCCTAGGCCTACTCCTGTTGATCTTCAATATGAAGAAAGGTCTACATTTACCTCCAAATCCTTTTCCCCAGATATGATCCATGAATGGAACATAGATGGAAAATCTGATTATGAAATTCTTAATACTCTTCAAAATATGGGAATGGCTATTGTAGCTTACAAGGCAAAACCTTTGGATGAACAAATAATTTTTGGTTTTATTATATCAGGTTTTACTGGGCAATTAAAAAACTGGTGGGATAATCTTCTCACTTTACAAGACAGATTAGAAATTTTGAATCACGTTACTGACATCATGGATGATCAAGGAAATGTATTTCAAAAATCTGACTGCTGTGATTTCTTAATCATAGTTATTGCCTTTCATTTTGTCGGTAACCCTACTCAAACTCTTTCTTCTGGAGAAACGATTTTACAAAATTTACGTTGCCCAACATTAAGTGACTATAGATGGTATAAAGATACCTTCTTTAGTTATGTTTTACAAAGACAAGATTGCAATCAAAGTTTTTGGAAAGAAAAATTTATATCAGGACTACCAAAATTATTTGCTCAAAGAATTTTTAGAAAAATAGCTGAACATGATACAGATAAAGAACAAGCTCTTAATAATACTACTTATGGAGGACTTTTCGCTTTCATTAAAAAGGAAGGTCTTTCTTTATGTGAAGAACTCAAACTCCAAGCCAAATATACCTCTGAAAAGAAACAATCTAGGAAAGAAATTGGATGTTTCTGTGAAGCATTTGGTATGGAAGCTATTAGAGCTCCCTCTACAAAAAAGAAAATTAAAAAACAATTTTCTAGATTTTCAAAAGATAAAAATAAAAATTCTTATCCTTCTTATTATCGAAAGAAACGAGGAAAGAAAAATTTCGGAAATTTCCGAAAATCAAACAAAGCTTTCAAAATCTTTTGTTATTCGTGTGGAAAACCTGGACATAAAGCAAATGCTTGTACCACAAAGAAAAAGATTCAAGAATTATTTATTAACGACTCTGAGCTAGGAGATAAAATATCCAAAATATTATTACAAACCCCTGAGTCTACTTCTTCTTCTTCTTCAGAAAAGGAAGATGACGAAATTTTACAAATTAATGATCAAACTTCTGATTCTGAATCTTCGATTTCTTCCTCTCCTATCAAATGCATTAATGTTTTAACAGATAAAGAGAAAAATGTGGAATTTCTTTTTGATCTCGTTGACAAAATCCAAGATAAAGAGATCAAAAGAGAAACCCTTTTGAAACTCAAAACTATGGTTTTGGGTGAAACCTCTACCTCTAAAAACAAAGAAAGTATTCCAATTCCTCAAATTGAACCTTTCAATATTTCAAAATTATTAGAAAAATACTCTTCCAAAGAAATGACTTCTAAATTAATTCCTATTAAGAATCAAACTCTTTCGGTCAAAGATCTTCAACTTGAAATAAATAAAATCAAAGAAGACATCATTTCTATCAAAAATAGTTTAAAGCATTTAGAAATCAAAGATTTCGAACTTGAAACAAAATTATCTATTTTAGAAAACCCCATCTATAAAGAAAATCTTTCTTTGGGAAAAGAGAAAGTTAATGGGGATGATGATGATTTTATCACTGTTATTAATAAAATTAATTTTCAAAAATGGTATGCACCAGTTACTTTTCAAATTGGAGATTTTCAAAAAACCTATATTGCTTTAATTGATAGTGGAGCGGATCAAAATTGCTTAAGGGAAGGATTAGTCCCAACTAAATTTTATGAAAAAACAAAAACTCGGTTATATAGTGCAAATAGTTCACCCATGGATATTAAATATAAAATTTCAAAAGGAAAGATCATAAATGAAAATTATAGTTTTACTAATACTTTCATTATTATTAATGATATTAAGGAAGAAATAATATTAGGCACTCCCTTTTTAACACAAATTTATCCTTTTTGGGTTGATGACAAAGGTGTTCATACAAAAATTTTAGGGAAACAATTATCATTTCCTTTTTTAAGTCCCATGTTACAAAAAGATATTAATTTATTACAAAATTCTTCAGTAATACAAAGTATAAATTTAATAAAACAAAAAGAATTTCAAATTTCTTCTTTAAAAGAAGAAATTTCTTTTCAAAGGATTGAAGAACAATTACAACAATCAAAATTGCAACAAAAAATTTTTAATTTAGAAAATATTTTTAAATCAAAAGTTTGTGCTGATATTCCAAATGCCTTTTGGGATAGAAAAAGGCATATTGTCACATTGCCATATGAAAAAGATTTCTCTGAAAAAAATATTCCTACAAAAGCTAGACCCATCCAAATGAATTCTGAGCATCTTGAATTCTGCAAGAAAGAAATTCAAACTCTTTTAGATAAAAAATTAATAACTCCATCCAAATCTCCTTGGAGCTGTGCAGCATTTTATGTTATGAATGCAGCAGAAAAAGAAAGAGGAGTTCCTAGATTAGTTATTAATTACAAACCTTTAAACAAAGTTCTTCAATGGATAAGATATCCAATCCCAAATAAAAGAGATTTAATTAATCGCTTATATAAAGCCAAAATATTTTCAAAATTTGATATGAAATCTGGTTTCTGGCAAATACAAATTGCTAAAGAAGATAGGTATAAAACTGCATTCACGGTACCATTTGGACATTATGAGTGGAATGTAATGCCTTTTGGACTTAAAAATGCTCCTTCTGAATTTCAACATATAATGAATGATATTTTCAATCAATTTTCTTCATTCATAATTGTTTATATAGATGATGTTTTAATTTTTTCTCATGATATTGATCAACATTTCAAACATTTACATATATTTCTAAACACTGTTGAAAAAAATGGTTTAGTAGTTTCTGCCACTAAAATGAAATTATTTCAAACAAAAATTAGATTTTTGGGACATGACATTTATAAAGGAACAATCAAGCCAATTACAAGGTCTTTAGAATTTGCAGAAAAATTCCCTAACGAAATTAAAGACAAAACCCAGTTACAAAGATTTTTGGGATGTCTAAATTATATATCAGATTTTTTCCCAAAGCTCAGACAAATTTGCATGCCCCTCTTTCAAAGACTTCAAAAAAATCCGCCTCCCTGGTCAGAAATTCATACTAAGACTATTATTGAATTAAAACAAAAAATCAAATCACTTCCATGTCTAGGCATTCCAGATCCATCTGCATTCATGATAGTAGAAACAGATGCATCAGAAATAGGATATGGTGGCATATTAAAACAAAGAATAGATACAAAAGAACAATTAGTTAGATTTCATTCAGGTCTCTGGCTCGGACCTCAAAAAAATTATTCTACCATTAAAAAGGAAATTTTATCTATAGTACTATGCGTTTCAAAATTTCAAGATGATCTTTACAACAAAAAATTTTTGATAAGGATCGACTGCAAATCTGCAAAAGAGGTTCTAGAAAAGGATGTCAAAAACATTGTTTCTAAACAAATTTTTGCAAGATGGCAAGCAATTTTATCAGTATTTGATTTTCAAATAGAGCATATAAGAGGCGAAAGTAACTCTCTCCCTGATTTCTTAACCAGAGAATTTCTACAGGGACATCATAATGCCAAGGAAGAAGAATCAGCAAGAAAAACTCAAAGGGTTCCAGAGTTCAGATGATTACGAAATGGAACCAGATCCAAAACCAAACAAAACAGAACAAAATAAATTTTCATCCTCCAAAAATCTTCAAACTACCCTATCCATTTCAAACAAATTTACTCAACTAAATGATTTTCCCCCACTTCCATATTCACAAATTGTTCAAGAGCCTACTTCACAAAATATTATTTCAAATTCAAAACAAAAAGAACCAACTACAAAAATACCAACACAAAGCTTTACCAAATCTGCATACATTACAAAAACCGAAATAGAAAATGTATATCTCACTAATTTTACAATTCCTCAAAGCCCACAAATTATTAATTCAATCAATCAAAAAACTTTTCCAAAAGGTTGCGAATGGATACCAGAAAATCGTTTTAAAACTCAAAGGTTTTATGAATTTATTTTAGTAGATTCAAACTCTGTTGAAATCCAACATATCAAGGATTCTTCAGAAAAAATAATTTATTCAAAATGTATTTTTAAGAAAATTATTTCGTCTGTAGAATGGGGAGACCCTTATGCAGAACGAATTTTTTCAAAAAGATTTTTCCCTCAAAATTACTCATACTATGATTACAAAATGGCCTGGTATAGAGCATTTTTATTCAGACCATTTGATCATTCATGGTTTTTTATATTTGACAAATATTGTCCAAAGAAATATCCTATGTGGTTTTATCATTGGTGGTATTTATTTGGACCAACTCCTCAAATTTATCCAAAAGAATGCAATGAGGGTTTCACAACTTTTGTTGCCAATTCAAATTATCAAGCTTATGAAACTCCAGTCATGTTTCATGCAGAATTTAAAATTCCATGGATTCTATGTTGGAGTTACTGTCTCAAACAACACCTTCCACGTCCATATCCATATTCATTAATAAGAGAATTCAAAATTAAATGGTGGGACAAATTTACCTTAGAAATTTGTTCAACAAAAAATGTTATCTCCTTTTTTCAAACCGGTATAAAAATGGAATACCAATCTCCATCAACCACCAACAAACCTTCACCCTCAAAAGCAACATCAAATTCAAACTCTCCTCAACACAATAAAAATCCCAAAGTAGAAAGTCCAAATTCAGAATCATTATCTAAAGTCCAGAAAGCTATTCTCAAAAAGATTCTTGAAGATCCACAATATGCAAAGAAAATATTATCAGAAGAATCCTCTGATGAGATTTTATCGGAGTTTTCAAATGAGTCTTATGATCCAACATTTGGTGGCCCATTTGCTCAAGATCCATACGACTTTTAATATTGAGTTCACAAAAGTTCAATTCAAATGTTCAACAACTCAAATTAATTCATCCGGAAGCACAAACGTAAGCAATGACGAAATCAAAAGCATCTCCAACAGTAATTCAAAGCATCTTCAACAGTAAAGCATCTCCAACAGTGATTCAAAGCATCTTCAACAGTAAAGCATCTTCAATAGTAATTCAAAGCATCTTCTACAGTATTATAGTGTAACTTTAATAATTATGTTTGTACTATTTCTCTTTAATTTCTTATTGGAAGAGCAGATTGCACCTTATCTCTTCCTTTGTGTATAAATAAAGTGTCTAGCTCTAAGATGAGAGCATCCTGTAATTTTCTTTTGTTTAAGTCTTATCTCAAATAAATCTAACTTTCTTTACTTATCTTATTATTATCAATTATATAATAAGATTTATATCCACAAAATTATTAAATTATTTTCTCTATCGATCCTGTACTCCCTATTGGTATCAGAGCCAGTAAGTTATTAAATTGATTAATTGTGCATTTATTAAATTGCATTTGTATTGAGTGTTGGTAAAGTGCTTGGCCAGCCTAATTAAGTTGTTGGTAACTAGTCTCTTCATGAGTTTTGATGCTAAATGCAGTCTTAAAATCAGTAATGCCTATATGATAAATTTTTGTAAGATTTTCTTTTGGAATTTCCCAATTTGAAAAGTTCTTTTCTATATGAACTTCACTACTTTGAATTATATTATTAGGTGATCCTAAACTAATAGCTTTCCTTAACCAGTTTGCCATTAATAAATTAAATGTTGCATAAACTAAATATGACTGAATTGAATGGGAACAGTGGGACCACCTAACCGAGAACACCAAGACTTAAAATGGCTTACCAACAACTTAATTAGGCTGACCAAGCACTTTACCAACACTCAATACAAATGCAATTTAATAAATGCACAATTAATCAATTTAATAACTTACTGGCTCTGATACCAATAGGGAGTACAGGATCGATAGAGAAAATAATTTAATAAATTTGTGGATATAAATCTTATTATATAATTGATAATAATAAGATAAGTAAAGAAAGTTAGATTTATTTGAGATAAGACTTAAACAAAAGAAAATTACAGGATGCTCTCATCTTAGAGCTAGACACTTTATTTATACACAAAGGAAGAGATAAGGTGCAATCTGCTCTTCCAATAAGAAATTAAAGAGAAATAGTACAAACATAATTATTAAAGTTACACTATAATACTGTAGAAGATGCTTTGAATTACTATTGAAGATGCTTTACTGTTGAAGATGCTTTGAATTACTGTTGGAGATGCTTTTGATTTCGTCATTGCTTACGTTTGTGCTTCCGGATGAATTAATTTGAGTTGTTGAACATTTGAATTGAACTTTTGTGAACTCAATATTAAAAGTCGTATGGATCTTGAGCAAATGGGCCACCAAATGTTGGATCATAAGACTCATTTGAAAACTCCGATAAAATCTCATCAGAGGATTCTTCTGATAATATTTTCTTTGCATATTGTGGATCTTCAAGAATCTTTTTGAGAATAGCTTTCTGGACTTTAGATAATGATTCTGAATTTGGACTTTCTACTTTGGGATTTTTATTGTGTTGAGGAGAGTTTGAATTTGATGTTGCTTTTGAGGGTGAAGGTTTGTTGGTGGTTGATGGAGATTGGTATTCCATTTTTATACCGGTTTGAAAAAAGGAGATAACATTTTTTGTTGAACAAATTTCTAAGGTAAATTTGTCCCACCATTTAATTTTGAATTCTCTTATTAATGAATATGGATATGGACGTGGAAGGTGTTGTTTGAGACAGTAACTCCAACATAGAATCCATGGAATTTTAAATTCTGCATGAAACATGACTGGAGTTTCATAAGCTTGATAATTTGAATTGGCAACAAAAGTTGTGAAACCCTCATTGCATTCTTTTGGATAAATTTGAGGAGTTGGTCCAAATAAATACCACCAATGATAAAACCACATAGGATATTTCTTTGGACAATATTTGTCAAATATAAAAAACCATGAATGATCAAATGGTCTGAATAAAAATGCTCTATACCAGGCCATTTTGTAATCATAGTATGAGTAATTTTGAGGGAAAAATCTTTTTGAAAAAATTCGTTCTGCATAAGGGTCTCCCCATTCTACAGACGAAATAATTTTCTTAAAAATACATTTTGAATAAATTATTTTTTCTGAAGAATCCTTGATATGTTGGATTTCAACAGAGTTTGAATCTACTAAAATAAATTCATAAAACCTTTGAGTTTTAAAACGATTTTCTGGTATCCATTCGCAACCTTTTGGAAAAGTTTTTTGATTGATTGAATTAATAATTTGTGGGCTTTGAGGAATTGTAAAATTAGTGAGATATACATTTTCTATTTCGGTTTTTGTAATGTATGCAGATTTGGTAAAGCTTTGTGTTGGTATTTTTGTAGTTGGTTCTTTTTGTTTTGAATTTGAAATAATATTTTGTGAAGTAGGCTCTTGAACAATTTGTGAATATGGAAGTGGGGGAAAATCATTTAGTTGAGTAAATTTGTTTGAAATGGATAGGGTAGTTTGAAGATTTTTGGAGGATGAAAATTTATTTTGTTCTGTTTTGTTTGGTTTTGGATCTGGTTCCATTTCGTAATCATCTGAACTCTGGAACCCTTTGAGTTTTTCTTGCTGATTCTTCTTCCTTGGCATTATGATGTCCCTGTAGAAATTCTCTGGTTAAGAAATCAGGGAGAGAGTTACTTTCGCCTCTTATATGCTCTATTTGAAAATCAAATACTGATAAAATTGCTTGCCATCTTGCAAAAATTTGTTTAGAAACAATGTTTTTGACATCCTTTTCTAGAACCTCTTTTGCAGATTTGCAGTCGATCCTTATCAAAAATTTTTTGTTGTAAAGATCATCTTGAAATTTTGAAACGCATAGTACTATAGATAAAATTTCCTTTTTAATGGTAGAATAATTTTTTTGAGGTCCGAGCCAGAGACCTGAATGAAATCTAACTAATTGTTCTTTTGTATCTATTCTTTGTTTTAATATGCCACCATATCCTATTTCTGATGCATCTGTTTCTACTATCATGAATGCAGATGGATCTGGAATGCCTAGACATGGAAGTGATTTGATTTTTTGTTTTAATTCAATAATAGTCTTAGTATGAATTTCTGACCAGGGAGGCGGATTTTTTTGAAGTCTTTGAAAGAGGGGCATGCAAATTTGTCTGAGCTTTGGGAAAAAATCTGATATATAATTTAGACATCCCAAAAATCTTTGTAACTGGGTTTTGTCTTTAATTTCGTTAGGGAATTTTTCTGCAAATTCTAAAGACCTTGTAATTGGCTTGATTGTTCCTTTATAAATGTCATGTCCCAAAAATCTAATTTTTGTTTGAAATAATTTCATTTTAGTGGCAGAAACTACTAAACCATTTTTTTCAACAGTGTTTAGAAATATATGTAAATGTTTGAAATGTTGATCAATATCATGAGAAAAAATTAAAACATCATCTATATAAACAATTATGAATGAAGAAAATTGATTGAAAATATCATTCATTATATGTTGAAATTCAGAAGGAGCATTTTTAAGTCCAAAAGGCATTACATTCCACTCATAATGTCCAAATGGTACCGTGAATGCAGTTTTATACCTATCTTCTTTAGCAATTTGTATTTGCCAGAAACCAGATTTCATATCAAATTTTGAAAATATTTTGGCTTTATATAAGCGATTAATTAAATCTCTTTTATTTGGGATTGGATATCTTATCCATTGAAGAACTTTGTTTAAAGGTTTGTAATTAATAACTAATCTAGGAACTCCTCTTTCTTTTTCTGCTGCATTCATAACATAAAATGCTGCACAGCTCCAAGGAGATTTGGATGGAGTTATTAATTTTTTATCTAAAAGAGTTTGAATTTCTTTCTTGCAGAATTCAAGATGCTCAGAATTCATTTGGATGGGTCTAGCTTTTGTAGGAATATTTTTTTCAGAGAAATCTTTTTCATATGGCAATGTGACAATATGCCTTTTTCTATCCCAAAAGGCATTTGGAATATCAGCACAAACTTTTGATTTAAAAATATTTTCTAAATTAAAAATTTTTTGTTGCAATTTTGATTGTTGTAATTGTTCTTCAATCCTTTGAAAAGAAATTTCTTCTTTTAAAGAAGAAATTTGAAATTCTTTTTGTTTTATTAAATTTATACTTTGTATTACTGAAGAATTTTGTAATAAATTAATATCTTTTTGTAACATGGGACTTAAAAAAGGAAATGATAATTGTTTCCCTAAAATTTTTGTATGAACACCTTTGTCATCAACCCAAAAAGGATAAATTTGTGTTAAAAAGGGAGTGCCTAATATTATTTCTTCCTTAATATCATTAATAATAATGAAAGTATTAGTAAAACTATAATTTTCATTTATGATCTTTCCTTTTGAAATTTTATATTTAATATCCATGGGTGAACTATTTGCACTATATAACCGAGTTTTTGTTTTTTCATAAAATTTAGTTGGGACTAATCCTTCCCTTAAGCAATTTTGATCCGCTCCACTATCAATTAAAGCAATATAGGTTTTTTGAAAATCTCCAATTTGAAAAGTAACTGGTGCATACCATTTTTGAAAATTAATTTTATTAATAACAGTGATAAAATCATCATCATCCCCATTAACTTTCTCTTTTCCCAAAGAAAGATTTTCTTTATAGATGGGGTTTTCTAAAATAGATAATTTTGTTTCAAGTTCGAAATCTTTGATTTCTAAATGCTTTAAACTATTTTTGATAGAAATGATGTCTTCTTTGATTTTATTTATTTCAAGTTGAAGATCTTTGACCGAAAGAGTTTGATTCTTAATAGGAATTAATTTAGAAGTCATTTCTTTGGAAGAGTATTTTTCTAATAATTTTGAAATATTGAAAGGTTCAATTTGAGGAATTGGAATACTTTCTTTGTTTTTAGAGGTAGAGGTTTCACCCAAAACCATAGTTTTGAGTTTCAAAAGGGTTTCTCTTTTGATCTCTTTATCTTGGATTTTGTCAACGAGATCAAAAAGAAATTCCACATTTTTCTCTTTATCTGTTAAAACATTAATGCATTTGATAGGAGAGGAAGAAATCGAAGATTCAGAATCAGAAGTTTGATCATTAATTTGTAAAATTTCGTCATCTTCCTTTTCTGAAGAAGAAGAAGAAGTAGACTCAGGGGTTTGTAATAATATTTTGGATATTTTATCTCCTAGCTCAGAGTCGTTAATAAATAATTCTTGAATCTTTTTCTTTGTGGTACAAGCATTTGCTTTATGTCCAGGTTTTCCACACGAATAACAAAAGATTTTGAAAGCTTTGTTTGATTTTCGGAAATTTCCGAAATTTTTCTTTCCTCGTTTCTTTCGATAATAAGAAGGATAAGAATTTTTATTTTTATCTTTTGAAAATCTAGAAAATTGTTTTTTAATTTTCTTTTTTGTAGAGGGAGCTCTAATAGCTTCCATACCAAATGCTTCACAGAAACATCCAATTTCTTTCCTAGATTGTTTCTTTTCAGAGGTATATTTGGCTTGGAGTTTGAGTTCTTCACATAAAGAAAGACCTTCCTTTTTAATGAAAGCGAAAAGTCCTCCATAAGTAGTATTATTAAGAGCTTGTTCTTTATCTGTATCATGTTCAGCTATTTTTCTAAAAATTCTTTGAGCAAATAATTTTGGTAGTCCTGATATAAATTTTTCTTTCCAAAAACTTTGATTGCAATCTTGTCTTTGTAAAACATAACTAAAGAAGGTATCTTTATACCATCTATAGTCACTTAATGTTGGGCAACGTAAATTTTGTAAAATCGTTTCTCCAGAAGAAAGAGTTTGAGTAGGGTTACCGACAAAATGAAAGGCAATAACTATGATTAAGAAATCACAGCAGTCAGATTTTTGAAATACATTTCCTTGATCATCCATGATGTCAGTAACGTGATTCAAAATTTCTAATCTGTCTTGTAAAGTGAGAAGATTATCCCACCAGTTTTTTAATTGCCCAGTAAAACCTGATATAATAAAACCAAAAATTATTTGTTCATCCAAAGGTTTTGCCTTGTAAGCTACAATAGCCATTCCCATATTTTGAAGAGTATTAAGAATTTCATAATCAGATTTTCCATCTATGTTCCATTCATGGATCATATCTGGGGAAAAGGATTTGGAGGTAAATGTAGACCTTTCTTCATATTGAAGATCAACAGGAGTAGGCCTAGGATAATAGTTTTTTGTAGGGATATTCTTCCAAGATGATCGTATTTTATTAATTTGATGAGGATCATTATCAGATTCTTGAAATTGCTTTGCAACTTTTGAAATGATTAAAGACTCAGAATTTTCTTCATCAGAAGATATCTCTGAACTTTGATATTTACTCAAAACCTTAATATGACTTGGACTATCTGCTAATTTTTGTAAAGATTTTTGAATTTTATCTAACACTGCAGAATTAGAGTTAGAAGAAGTAAAACCATTTTTTGGAAACATTTGAGTCATAGGTATAGTTAATCCTGGTGGTTTGAAATGCGGTGCAGAAACCTTATTAGATCCTAATGATGCAATCGTATTAGGGGCTATGGATCTAGAGGTTTCTTTTTGTAAATTATCAACCTTATTTGAAAGTTGATCTACTTGTGTAGCAACGGTATGAAGGATTTGATTTGTAAAATTATTTTGATGATAAATTTTAATGATGTCTTCTACATTTGGAGTTTTATCTGTTTGATCTACTCTTCCTTCTTTAAAAGGACTAGCCTTTATTTCACGGTCATAATAGGGAAAAGTAATATTTTGTAATGGTGGATGAACTGAACTAATTGTTTGTCCATCCTTCAAAACCCAATTTTTTTGAAGTTTGGTTTGTACAAATATGTGATTTTGAGAATATGGATTAGCAATACCTTGTTTTTCACAAAACAATAAAAACCATGTAAAAAACGGGATATTAATTTGAATAGTATTCATATCTTTATACCATACATCTCTTATTGAGTCTTTAAAGGAGCGAGAAAAAGATCTAAACCAATCTCGATGTTCAGCATTGTGAGAGGAATTAAATTCATCTCTTAGATAGTTTTTATCTATTTCAAAATCTTTAGTAATTGTATTGATAGAGTCAAAATTTTGCATATCAGACATTGTGGGAGATGCAGGTCTAGATGAAGAGATTTGAGAAGTTTGAGAAGCATTTGCTTCATATTCAGGAATAGGAGATTTATATCTGACTTTGATTGGTTCAGAAATGACTGAAGTTGTTTTTTGAGGAAAAGAAAAAGATCTTCGTGGATAGTTGGAAGAAGAAGTACAAGGAGAACTAGATAATTCTCTCATAGACCCAAACCTTATAAGAACTTTATTTTCGTCTTCCTCAATGCATTCTATTTCTTGTCTTATGTTTCTAGGAGGCATTGGATTTGAGAATTGAAATGTCTCAGGAATAGAAATTTGATCCCATCTCAAGGTTTTTGCTGTAGAAACTATTGATTTAGTATTCTCAGCATGAACCTCTATAAAAATAGTTTCTTCTTTTGAAGAAGCCTCATGTATGAATTTTGGATTAACTGTGGAATTCATTAATCTAAAATAAACACGGAAAACAATTGCAAAATTTCTAGCAAACTCTTTAAATTTATTATTTAAAATTTGAATATCTAAAATTAATGAAGATAAGATTAATGGGTCTTGAAGATCTACTGTAAAGTTTGGAAAACAATTGAAATATATTGGGCCATTACAGATATTAGTTTGAATCATAGCCAAAACAGAATCTTTATAATTATTAAGTCGATCGTCTCTGAGAGCTAGGAAAATTGGACAATCAACTCCTTTATGAACTAATGGTTTTATTCCTATTTGAACAAGGCCAAAATGAATGAATCTAAATCTGTGTTTGAGATAAGCTTTAATGCTGGATTCTGAAAGTAAATGCATAGTTTCAGATTCTTTTTGAATGCTTCTAGTCTCTTCATGAGTTTTGATGCTAAATGCAGTCTTAAAATCAGTAATGCCTATATGATAAATTTTTGTAAGATTTTCTTTTGGAATTTCCCAATTTGAAAAGTTCTTTTCTATATGAACTTCACTACTTTGAATTATATTATTAGGTGATCCTAAACTAATAGCTTTCCTTAACCAGTTTGCCATTAATAAATTAAATGTTGCATAAACTAAATATGACTGAATTGAATGGGAACAGTGGGACCACCTAACCGAGAACACCAAGACTTAAAATGGCTTACCAACAACTTAATTAGGCTGACCAAGCACTTTACCAACACTCAATACAAATGCAATTTAATAAATGCACAATTAATCAATTTAATAACTTACTGGCTCTGATACCAATAGGGAGTTCCGAAATTTTTCTTTCCTCGTTTCTTTCGATAATAAGAAGGATAAGAATTTTTATTTTTATCTTTTGAAAATCTAGAAAATTGTTTTTTAATTTTCTTTTTTGTAGAGGGAGCTCTAATAGCTTCCATACCAAATGCTTCACAGAAACATCCAATTTCTTTCCTAGATTGTTTCTTTTCAGAGGTATATTTGGCTTGGAGTTTGAGTTCTTCACATAAAGAAAGACCTTCCTTTTTAATGAAAGCGAAAAGTCCTCCATAAGTAGTATTATTAAGAGCTTGTTCTTTATCTGTATCATGTTCAGCTATTTTTCTAAAAATTCTTTGAGCAAATAATTTTGGTAGTCCTGATATAAATTTTTCTTTCCAAAAACTTTGATTGCAATCTTGTCTTTGTAAAACATAACTAAAGAAGGTATCTTTATACCATCTATAGTCACTTAATGTTGGGCAACGTAAATTTTGTAAAATCGTTTCTCCAGAAGAAAGAGTTTGAGTAGGGTTACCGACAAAATGAAAGGCAATAACTATGATTAAGAAATCACAGCAGTCAGATTTTTGAAATACATTTCCTTGATCATCCATGATGTCAGTAACGTGATTCAAAATTTCTAATCTGTCTTGTAAAGTGAGAAGATTATCCCACCAGTTTTTTAATTGCCCAGTAAAACCTGATATAATAAAACCAAAAATTATTTGTTCATCCAAAGGTTTTGCCTTGTAAGCTACAATAGCCATTCCCATATTTTGAAGAGTATTAAGAATTTCATAATCAGATTTTCCATCTATGTTCCATTCATGGATCATATCTGGGGAAAAGGATTTGGAGGTAAATGTAGACCTTTCTTCATATTGAAGATCAACAGGAGTAGGCCTAGGATAATAGTTTTTTGTAGGGATATTCTTCCAAGATGATCGTATTTTATTAATTTGATGAGGATCATTATCAGATTCTTGAAATTGCTTTGCAACTTTTGAAATGATTAAAGACTCAGAATTTTCTTCATCAGAAGATATCTCTGAACTTTGATATTTACTCAAAACCTTAATATGACTTGGACTATTGTGCATTTATTAAATTGCATTTGTATTGAGTGTTGGTATCAGAGCCAGTAAGTTATTAAATTGATTAATTGTGCATTTATTAAATTGCATTTGTATTGAGTGTTGGTAAAGTGCTTGGTCAGCCTAATTAAGTTGTTGGTAAGCCATTTTAAGTCTTGGTGTTCTCGGTTAGGTGGTCCCACTGTTCCCATTCAATTCAGTCATATTTAGTTTATGCAACATTTAATTTATTAATGGCAAACTGGTTAAGGAAAGCTATTAGTTTAGGATCACCTAATAATATAATTCAAAGTAGTGAAGTTCATATAGAAAAGAACTTTTCAAATTGGGAAATTCCAAAAGAAAATCTTACAAAAATTTATCATATAGGCATTACTGATTTTAAGACTGCATTTAGCATCAAAACTCATGAAGAGACTAGAAGCATTCAAAAAGAATCTGAAACTATGCATTTACTTTCAGAATCCAGCATTAAAGCTTATCTCAAACACAGATTTAGATTCATTCATTTTGGCCTTGTTCAAATAGGAATAAAACCATTAGTTCATAAAGGAGTTGATTGTCCAATTTTCCTAGCTCTCAGAGACGATCGACTTAATAATTATAAAGATTCTGTTTTGGCTATGATTCAAACTAATATCTGTAATGGCCCAATATATTTCAATTGTTTTCCAAACTTTACAGTAGATCTTCAAGACCCATTAATCTTATCTTCATTAATTTTAGATATTCAAATTTTAAATAATAAATTTAAAGAGTTTGCTAGAAATTTTGCAATTGTTTTCCGTGTTTATTTTAGATTAATGAATTCCACAGTTAATCCAAAATTCATACATGAGGCTTCTTCAAAAGAAGAAACTATTTTTATAGAGGTTCATGCTGAGAATACTAAATCAATAGTTTCTACAGCAAAAACCTTGAGATGGGATCAAATTTCTATTCCTGAGACATTTCAATTCTCAAATCCAATGCCTCCTAGAAACATAAGACAAGAAATAGAATGCATTGAGGAAGACGAAAATAAAGTTCTTATAAGGTTTGGGTCTATGAGAGAATTATCTAGTTCTCCTTGTACTTCTTCTTCCAACTATCCACGAAGATCTTTTTCTTTTCCTCAAAAAACAACTTCAGTCATTTCTGAACCAATCAAAGTCAGATATAAATCTCCTATTCCTGAATATGAAGCAAATGCTTCTCAAACTTCTCAAATCTCTTCATCTAGACCTGCATCTCCCACAATGTCTGATATGCAAAATTTTGACTCTATCAATACAATTACTAAAGATTTTGAAATAGATAAAAACTATCTAAGAGATGAATTTAATTCCTCTCACAATGCTGAACATCGAGATTGGTTTAGATCTTTTTCTCGCTCCTTTAAAGACTCAATAAGAGATGTATGGTATAAAGATATGAATACTATTCAAATTAATATCCCGTTTTTTACATGGTTTTTATTGTTTTGTGAAAAACAAGGTATTGCTAATCCATATTCTCAAAATCACATATTTGTACAAACCAAACTTCAAAAAAATTGGGTTTTGAAGGATGGACAAACAATTAGTTCAGTTCATCCACCATTACAAAATATTACTTTTCCCTATTATGACCGTGAAATAAAGGCTAGTCCTTTTAAAGAAGGAAGAGTAGATCAAACAGATAAAACTCCAAATGTAGAAGACATCATTAAAATTTATCATCAAAATAATTTTACAAATCAAATCCTTCATACCGTTGCTACACAAGTAGATCAACTTTCAAATAAGGTTGATAATTTACAAAAAGAAACCTCTAGATCCATAGCCCCTAATACGATTGCATCATTAGGATCTAATAAGGTTTCTGCACCGCATTTCAAACCACCAGGATTAACTATACCTATGACTCAAATGTTTCCAAAAAATGGTTTTACTTCTTCTAACTCTAATTCTGCAGTGTTAGATAAAATTCAAAAATCTTTACAAAAATTAGCAGATAGTCCAAGTCATATTAAGGTTTTGAGTAAATATCAAAGTTCAGAGATATCTTCTGATGAAGAAAATTCTGAGTCTTTAATCATTTCAAAAGTTGCAAAGCAATTTCAAGAATCTGATAATGATCCTCATCAAATTAATAAAATACGATCATCTTGGAAGAATATCCCTACAAAAAACTATTATCCTAGGCCTACTCCTGTTGATCTTCAATATGAAGAAAGGTCTACATTTACCTCCAAATCCTTTTCCCCAGATATGATCCATGAATGGAACATAGATGGAAAATCTGATTATGAAATTCTTAATACTCTTCAAAATATGGGAATGGCTATTGTAGCTTACAAGGCAAAACCTTTGGATGAACAAATAATTTTTGGTTTTATTATATCAGGTTTTACTGGGCAATTAAAAAACTGGTGGGATAATCTTCTCACTTTACAAGACAGATTAGAAATTTTGAATCACGTTACTGACATCATGGATGATCAAGGAAATGTATTTCAAAAATCTGACTGCTGTGATTTCTTAATCATAGTTATTGCCTTTCATTTTGTCGGTAACCCTACTCAAACTCTTTCTTCTGGAGAAACGATTTTACAAAATTTACGTTGCCCAACATTAAGTGACTATAGATGGTATAAAGATACCTTCTTTAGTTATGTTTTACAAAGACAAGATTGCAATCAAAGTTTTTGGAAAGAAAAATTTATATCAGGACTACCAAAATTATTTGCTCAAAGAATTTTTAGAAAAATAGCTGAACATGATACAGATAAAGAACAAGCTCTTAATAATACTACTTATGGAGGACTTTTCGCTTTCATTAAAAAGGAAGGTCTTTCTTTATGTGAAGAACTCAAACTCCAAGCCAAATATACCTCTGAAAAGAAACAATCTAGGAAAGAAATTGGATGTTTCTGTGAAGCATTTGGTATGGAAGCTATTAGAGCTCCCTCTACAAAAAAGAAAATTAAAAAACAATTTTCTAGATTTTCAAAAGATAAAAATAAAAATTCTTATCCTTCTTATTATCGAAAGAAACGAGGAAAGAAAAATTTCGGAAATTTCCGAAAATCAAACAAAGCTTTCAAAATCTTTTGTTATTCGTGTGGAAAACCTGGACATAAAGCAAATGCTTGTACCACAAAGAAAAAGATTCAAGAATTATTTATTAACGACTCTGAGCTAGGAGATAAAATATCCAAAATATTATTACAAACCCCTGAGTCTACTTCTTCTTCTTCTTCAGAAAAGGAAGATGACGAAATTTTACAAATTAATGATCAAACTTCTGATTCTGAATCTTCGATTTCTTCCTCTCCTATCAAATGCATTAATGTTTTAACAGATAAAGAGAAAAATGTGGAATTTCTTTTTGATCTCGTTGACAAAATCCAAGATAAAGAGATCAAAAGAGAAACCCTTTTGAAACTCAAAACTATGGTTTTGGGTGAAACCTCTACCTCTAAAAACAAAGAAAGTATTCCAATTCCTCAAATTGAACCTTTCAATATTTCAAAATTATTAGAAAAATACTCTTCCAAAGAAATGACTTCTAAATTAATTCCTATTAAGAATCAAACTCTTTCGGTCAAAGATCTTCAACTTGAAATAAATAAAATCAAAGAAGACATCATTTCTATCAAAAATAGTTTAAAGCATTTAGAAATCAAAGATTTCGAACTTGAAACAAAATTATCTATTTTAGAAAACCCCATCTATAAAGAAAATCTTTCTTTGGGAAAAGAGAAAGTTAATGGGGATGATGATGATTTTATCACTGTTATTAATAAAATTAATTTTCAAAAATGGTATGCACCAGTTACTTTTCAAATTGGAGATTTTCAAAAAACCTATATTGCTTTAATTGATAGTGGAGCGGATCAAAATTGCTTAAGGGAAGGATTAGTCCCAACTAAATTTTATGAAAAAACAAAAACTCGGTTATATAGTGCAAATAGTTCACCCATGGATATTAAATATAAAATTTCAAAAGGAAAGATCATAAATGAAAATTATAGTTTTACTAATACTTTCATTATTATTAATGATATTAAGGAAGAAATAATATTAGGCACTCCCTTTTTAACACAAATTTATCCTTTTTGGGTTGATGACAAAGGTGTTCATACAAAAATTTTAGGGAAACAATTATCATTTCCTTTTTTAAGTCCCATGTTACAAAAAGATATTAATTTATTACAAAATTCTTCAGTAATACAAAGTATAAATTTAATAAAACAAAAAGAATTTCAAATTTCTTCTTTAAAAGAAGAAATTTCTTTTCAAAGGATTGAAGAACAATTACAACAATCAAAATTGCAACAAAAAATTTTTAATTTAGAAAATATTTTTAAATCAAAAGTTTGTGCTGATATTCCAAATGCCTTTTGGGATAGAAAAAGGCATATTGTCACATTGCCATATGAAAAAGATTCCTCTGAAAAAAATATTCCTACAAAAGCTAGACCCATCCAAATGAATTCTGAGCATCTTGAATTCTGCAAGAAAGAAATTCAAACTCTTTTAGATAAAAAATTAATAACTCCATCCAAATCTCCTTGGAGCTGTGCAGCATTTTATGTTATGAATGCAGCAGAAAAAGAAAGAGGAGTTCCTAGATTAGTTATTAATTACAAACCTTTAAACAAAGTTCTTCAATGGATAAGATATCCAATCCCAAATAAAAGAGATTTAATTAATCGCTTATATAAAGCCAAAATATTTTCAAAATTTGATATGAAATCTGGTTTCTGGCAAATACAAATTGCTAAAGAAGATAGGTATAAAACTGCATTCACGGTACCATTTGGACATTATGAGTGGAATGTAATGCCTTTTGGACTTAAAAATGCTCCTTCTGAATTTCAACATATAATGAATGATATTTTCAATCAATTTTCTTCATTCATAATTGTTTATATAGATGATGTTTTAATTTTTTCTCATGATATTGATCAACATTTCAAACATTTACATATATTTCTAAACACTGTTGAAAAAAATGGTTTAGTAGTTTCTGCCACTAAAATGAAATTATTTCAAACAAAAATTAGATTTTTGGGACATGACATTTATAAAGGAACAATCAAGCCAATTACAAGGTCTTTAGAATTTGCAGAAAAATTCCCTAACGAAATTAAAGACAAAACCCAGTTACAAAGATTTTTGGGATGTCTAAATTATATATCAGATTTTTTCCCAAAGCTCAGACAAATTTGCATGCCCCTCTTTCAAAGACTTCAAAAAAATCCGCCTCCCTGGTCAGAAATTCATACTAAGACTATTATTGAATTAAAACAAAAAATCAAATCACTTCCATGTCTAGGCATTCCAGATCCATCTGCATTCATGATAGTAGAAACAGATGCATCAGAAATAGGATATGGTGGCATATTAAAACAAAGAATAGATACAAAAGAACAATTAGTTAGATTTCATTCAGGTCTCTGGCTCGGACCTCAAAAAAATTATTCTACCATTAAAAAGGAAATTTTATCTATAGTACTATGCGTTTCAAAATTTCAAGATGATCTTTACAACAAAAAATTTTTGATAAGGATCGACTGCAAATCTGCAAAAGAGGTTCTAGAAAAGGATGTCAAAAACATTGTTTCTAAACAAATTTTTGCAAGATGGCAAGCAATTTTATCAGTATTTGATTTTCAAATAGAGCATATAAGAGGCGAAAGTAACTCTCTCCCTGATTTCTTAACCAGAGAATTTCTACAGGGACATCATAATGCCAAGGAAGAAGAATCAGCAAGAAAAACTCAAAGGGTTCCAGAGTTCAGATGATTACGAAATGGAACCAGATCCAAAACCAAACAAAACAGAACAAAATAAATTTTCATCCTCCAAAAATCTTCAAACTACCCTATCCATTTCAAACAAATTTACTCAACTAAATGATTTTCCCCCACTTCCATATTCACAAATTGTTCAAGAGCCTACTTCACAAAATATTATTTCAAATTCAAAACAAAAAGAACCAACTACAAAAATACCAACACAAAGCTTTACCAAATCTGCATACATTACAAAAACCGAAATAGAAAATGTATATCTCACTAATTTTACAATTCCTCAAAGCCCACAAATTATTAATTCAATCAATCAAAAAACTTTTCCAAAAGGTTGCGAATGGATACCAGAAAATCGTTTTAAAACTCAAAGGTTTTATGAATTTATTTTAGTAGATTCAAACTCTGTTGAAATCCAACATATCAAGGATTCTTCAGAAAAAATAATTTATTCAAAATGTATTTTTAAGAAAATTATTTCGTCTGTAGAATGGGGAGACCCTTATGCAGAACGAATTTTTTCAAAAAGATTTTTCCCTCAAAATTACTCATACTATGATTACAAAATGGCCTGGTATAGAGCATTTTTATTCAGACCATTTGATCATTCATGGTTTTTTATATTTGACAAATATTGTCCAAAGAAATATCCTATGTGGTTTTATCATTGGTGGTATTTATTTGGACCAACTCCTCAAATTTATCCAAAAGAATGCAATGAGGGTTTCACAACTTTTGTTGCCAATTCAAATTATCAAGCTTATGAAACTCCAGTCATGTTTCATGCAGAATTTAAAATTCCATGGATTCTATGTTGGAGTTACTGTCTCAAACAACACCTTCCACGTCCATATCCATATTCATTAATAAGAGAATTCAAAATTAAATGGTGGGACAAATTTACCTTAGAAATTTGTTCAACAAAAAATGTTATCTCCTTTTTTCAAACCGGTATAAAAATGGAATACCAATCTCCATCAACCACCAACAAACCTTCACCCTCAAAAGCAACATCAAATTCAAACTCTCCTCAACACAATAAAAATCCCAAAGTAGAAAGTCCAAATTCAGAATCATTATCTAAAGTCCAGAAAGCTATTCTCAAAAAGATTCTTGAAGATCCACAATATGCAAAGAAAATATTATCAGAAGAATCCTCTGATGAGATTTTATCGGAGTTTTCAAATGAGTCTTATGATCCAACATTTGGTGGCCCATTTGCTCAAGATCCATACGACTTTTAATATTGAGTTCACAAAAGTTCAATTCAAATGTTCAACAACTCAAATTAATTCATCCGGAAGCACAAACGTAAGCAATGACGAAATCAAAAGCATCTCCAACAGTAATTCAAAGCATCTTCAACAGTAAAGCATCTTCAATAGTAATTCAAAGCATCTTCTACAGTATTATAGTGTAACTTTAATAATTATGTTTGTACTATTTCTCTTTAATTTCTTATTGGAAGAGCAGATTGCACCTTATCTCTTCCTTTGTGTATAAATAAAGTGTCTAGCTCTAAGATGAGAGCATCCTGTAATTTTCTTTTGTTTAAGTCTTATCTCAAATAAATCTAACTTTCTTTACTTATCTTATTATTATCAATTATATAATAAGATTTATATCCACAAATTTATTAAATTATTAATTATTTCGTCTGTAGAATGGGGAGACCCTTATGCAGAACGAATTTTTTCAAAAAGATTTTTCCCTCAAAATTACTCATACTATGATTACAAAATGGCCTGGTATAGAGCATTTTTATTCAGACCATTTGATCATTCATGGTTTTTTATATTTGACAAATATTGTCCAAAGAAATATCCTATGTGGTTTTATCATTGGTGGTATTTATTTGGACCAACTCCTCAAATTTATCCAAAAGAATGCAATGAGGGTTTCACAACTTTTGTTGCCAATTCAAATTATCAAGCTTATGAAACTCCAGTCATGTTTCATGCAGAATTTAAAATTCCATGGATTCTATGTTGGAGTTACTGTCTCAAACAACACCTTCCACGTCCATATCCATATTCATTAATAAGAGAATTCAAAATTAAATGGTGGGACAAATTTACCTTAGAAATTTGTTCAACAAAAAATGTTATCTCCTTTTTTCAAACCGGTATAAAAATGGAATACCAATCTCCATCAACCACCAACAAACCTTCACCCTCAAAAGCAACATCAAATTCAAACTCTCCTCAACACAATAAAAATCCCAAAGTAGAAAGTCCAAATTCAGAATCATTATCTAAAGTCCAGAAAGCTATTCTCAAAAAGATTCTTGAAGATCCACAATATGCAAAGAAAATATTATCAGAAGAATCCTCTGATGAGATTTTATAATCACGTTACTGACATCATGGATGATCAAGGAAATGTATTTCAAAAATCTGACTGCTGTGATTTCTTAATCATAGTTATTGCCTTTCATTTTGTCGGTAACCCTACTCAAACTCTTTCTTCTGGAGAAACGATTTTACAAAATTTACGTTGCCCAACATTAAGTGACTATAGATGGTATAAAGATACCTTCTTTAGTTATGTTTTACAAAGACAAGATTGCAATCAAAGTTTTTGGAAAGAAAAATTTATATCAGGACTACCAAAATTATTTGCTCAAAGAATTTTTAGAAAAATAGCTGAACATGATACAGATAAAGAACAAGCTCTTAATAATACTACTTATGGAGGACTTTTCGCTTTCATTAAAAAGGAAGGTCTTTCTTTATGTGAAGAACTCAAACTCCAAGCCAAATATACCTCTGAAAAGAAACAATCTAGGAAAGAAATTGGATGTTTCTGTGAAGCATTTGGTATGGAAGCTATTAGAGCTCCCTCTACAAAAAAGAAAATTAAAAAACAATTTTCTAGATTTTCAAAAGATAAAAATAAAAATTCTTATCCTTCTTATTATCGAAAGAAACGAGGAAAGAAAAATTTCGGAAATTTCCGAAAATCAAACAAAGCTTTCAAAATCTTTTGTTATTCATGTGGAAAACCTGGACATAAAGCAAATGCTTGTACCACAAAGAAAAAGATTCAAGAATTATTTATTAACGACTCTGAGCTAGGAGATAAAATATCCAAAATATTATTACAAACCCCTGAGTCTACTTCTTCTTCTTCTTCAGAAAAGGAAGATGACGAAATTTTACAAATTAATGATCAAACTTCTGATTCTGAATCTTCGATTTCTTCCTCTCCTATCAAATGCATTAATGTTTTAACAGATAAAGAGAAAAATGTGGAATTTCTTTTTGATCTCGTTGACAAAATCCAAGATAAAGAGATCAAAAGAGAAACCCTTTTGAAACTCAAAACTATGGTTTTGGGTGAAACCTCTACCTCTAAAAACAAAGAAAGTATTCCAATTCCTCAAATTGAACCTTTCAATATTTCAAAATTATTAGAAAAATACTCTTCCAAAGAAATGACTTCTAAATTAATTCCTATTAAGAATCAAACTCTTTCGGTCAAAGATCTTTTCGGTCAAAGATCTTCAACTTGAAATAAATAAAATCAAAGAAGACATCATTTCTATCAAAAATAGTTTAAAGCATTTAGAAATCAAAGATTTCGAACTTGAAACAAAATTATCTATTTTAGAAAACCCCATCTATAAAGAAAATCTTTCTTTGGGAAAAGAGAAAGTTAATGGGGATGATGATGATTTTATCACTGTTATTAATAAAATTAATTTTCAAAAATGGTATGCACCAGTTACTTTTCAAATTGGAGATTTTCAAAAAACCTATATTGCTTTAATTGATAGTGGAGCGGATCAAAATTGCTTAAGGGAAGGATTAGTCCCAACTAAATTTTATGAAAAAACAAAAACTCGGTTATATAGTGCAAATAGTTCACCCATGGATATTAAATATAAAATTTCAAAAGGAAAGATCATAAATGAAAATTATAGTTTTACTAATACTTTCATTATTATTAATGATATTAAGGAAGAAATAATATTAGGCACTCCCTTTTTAACACAAATTTATCCTTTTTGGGTTGATGACAAAGGTGTTCATACAAAAATTTTAGGGAAACAGAGTTTGAATCTACTAAAATAAATTCATAAAACCTTTGAGTTTTAAAACGATTTTCTGGTATCCATTCGTAACCTTTTGGAAAAGTTTTTTGATTGATTGAATTAATAATTTGTGGGCTTTGAGGAATTGTAAAATTAGTGAGATATACATTTTCTATTTCGGTTTTTGTAATGTATGCAGATTTGGTAAAGCTTTGTGTTGGTATTTTTGTAGTTGGTTCTTTTTGTTTTGAATTTGAAATAATATTTTGTGAAGTAGGCTCTTGAACAATTTGTGAATATGGAAGTGGGAGAAAATCATTTAGTTGAGTAAATTTGTTTGAAATGGATAGGGTAGTTTGAAGATTTTTGGAGGATGAAAATTTATTTTGTTCTGTTTTGTTTGGTTTTGGATCTGGTTCCATTTCGTAATCATCTGAACTCTGGAACCCTTTGAGTTTTTCTTGCTGATTCTTCTTCCTTGGCATTATGATGTCCCTGTAGAAATTCTCTGGTTAAGAAATCAGGGAGAGAGTTACTTTCGCCTCTTATATGCTCTATTTGAAAATCAAATACTGATAAAATTGCTTGCCATCTTGCAAAAATTTGTTTAGAAACAATGTTTTTGACATCCTTTTCTAGAACCTCTTTTGCAGATTTGCAGTCGATCCTTATCAAAAATTTTTTGTTGTAAAGATCATCTTGAAATTTTGAAACGCATAGTACTATAGATAAAATTTCCTTTTTAATGGTAGAATAATTTTTTTTTGAGGTCCGAGCCAGAGACCTGAATGAAATCTAACTAATTGTTCTTTTGTATCTATTCTTTGTTTTAATATGCCACCATATCCTATTTCTGATGCATCTGTTTCTACTATCATGAATGCAGATGGATCTGGAATGCCTAGACATGGAAGTGATTTGATTTTTTGTTTTAATTCAATAATAGTCTTAGTATGAATTTCTGACCAGGGAGGCGGATTTTTTTGAAGTCTTTGAAAGAGGGGCATGCAAATTTGTCTGAGCTTTGGGAAAAAATCTGATATATAATTTAGACATCCCAAAAATCTTTGTAACTGGGTTTTGTCTTTAATTTCGTTAGGGAATATTTCAATTGTTTTCCAAACTTTACAGTAGATCTTCAAGACCCATTAATCTTATCTTCATTAATTTTAGATATTCAAATTTTAAATAATAAATTTAAAGAGTTTGCTAGAAATTTTGCAATTGTTTTCCGTGTTTATTTTAGATTAATGAATTCCACAGTTAATCCAAAATTCATACATGAGGCTTCTTCAAAAGAAGAAACTATTTTTATAGAGGTTCATGCTGAGAATACTAAATCAATAGTTTCTACAGCAAAAACCTTGAGATGGGATCAAATTTCTATTCCTGAGACATTTCAATTCTCAAATCCAATGCCTCCTAGAAACATAAGACAAGAAATAGAATGCATTGAGGAAGACGAAAATAAAGTTCTTATAAGGTTTGGGTCTATGAGAGAATTATCTAGTTCTCCTTGTACTTCTTCTTCCAACTATCCACGAAGATCTTTTTCTTTTCCTCAAAAAACAACTTCAGTCATTTCTGAACCAATCAAAGTCAGATATAAATCTCCTATTCCTGAATATGAAGCAAATGCTTCTCAAACTTCTCAAATCTCTTCATCTAGACCTGCATCTCCCACAATGTCTGATATGCAAAATTTTGACTCTATCAATACAATTACTAAAGATTTTGAAATAGATAAAAACTATCTAAGAGATGAATTTAATTCCTCTCACAATGCTGAACATCGAGATTGGTTTAGATCTTTTTCTCGCTCCTTTAAAGACTCAATAAGAGATGTATGGTATAAAGATATGAATACTATTCAAATTAATATCCCGTTTTTTACATGGTTTTTATTGTTTTGTGAAAAACAAGGTATTGCTAATCCATATTCTCAAAATCACATATTTGTACAAACCAAACTTCAAAAAAATTGGGTTTTGAAGGATGGACAAACAATTAGTTCAGTTCATCCACCATTACAAAATATTACTTTTCCCTATTATGACCGTGAAATAAAGGCTAGTCCTTTTAAAGAAGGAAGAGTAGATCAAACAGATAAAACTCCAAATGTAGAAGACATCATTAAAATTTATCATCAAAATAATTTTACAAATCAAATCCTTCATACCGTTGCTACACAAGTAGATCAACTTTCAAATAAGGTTGATAATTTACAAAAAGAAACCTCTAGATCCATAGCCCCTAATACGATTGCATCATTAGGATCTAATAAGGTTTCTGCACCGCATTTCAAACCACCAGGATTAACTATACCTATGACTCAAATGTTTCCAAAAAATGGTTTTACTTCTTCTAACTCTAATTCTGCAGTGTTAGATAAAATTCAAAAATCTTTACAAAAATTAGCAGATAGTCCAAGTCATATTAAGGTTTTGAGTAAATATCAAAGTTCAGAGATATCTTCTGATGAAGAAAATTCTGAGTCTTTAATCATTTCAAAAGTTGCAAAGCAATTTCAAGAATCTGATAATGATCCTCATCAAATTAATAAAATACGATCATCTTGGAAGAATATCCCTACAAAAAACTATTATCCTAGGCCTACTCCTGTTGATCTTCAATATGAAGAAAGGTCTACATTTACCTCCAAATCCTTTTCCCCAGATATGATCCATGAATGGAACATAGATGGAAAATCTGATTATGAAATTCTTAATACTCTTCAAAATATGGGAATGGCTATTGTAGCTTACAAGGCAAAACCTTTGGATGAACAAATAATTTTTGGTTTTATTATATCAGGTTTTACTGGGCAATTAAAAAACTGGTGGGATAATCTTCTCACTTTACAAGACAGATTAGAAATTTTGAATCACGTTACTGACATCATGGATGATCAAGGAAATGTATTTCAAAAATCTGACTGCTGTGATTTCTTAATCATAGTTATTGCCTTTCATTTTGTCGGTAACCCTACTCAAACTCTTTCTTCTGGAGAAACGATTTTACAAAATTTACGTTGCCCAACATTAAGTGACTATAGATGGTATAAAGATACCTTCTTTAGTTATGTTTTACAAAGACAAGATTGCAATCAAAGTTTTTGGAAAGAAAAATTTATATCAGGACTACCAAAATTATTTGCTCAAAGAATTTTTAGAAAAATAGCTGAACATGATACAGATAAAGAACAAGCTCTTAATAATACTACTTATGGAGGACTTTTCGCTTTCATTAAAAAGGAAGGTCTTTCTTTATGTGAAGAACTCAAACTCCAAGCCAAATATACCTCTGAAAAGAAACAATCTAGGAAAGAAATTGGATGTTTCTGTGAAGCATTTGGTATGGAAGCTATTAGAGCTCCCTCTACAAAAAAGAAAATTAAAAAACAATTTTCTAGATTTTCAAAAGATAAAAATAAAAATTCTTATCCTTCTTATTATCGAAAGAAACGAGGAAAGAAAAATTTCGGAAATTTCCGAAAATCAAACAAAGCTTTCAAAATCTTTTGTTATTCGTGTGGAAAACCTGGACATAAAGCAAATGCTTGTACCACAAAGAAAAAGATTCAAGAATTATTTATTAACGACTCTGAGCTAGGAGATAAAATATCCAAAATATTATTACAAACCCCTGAGTCTACTTCTTCTTCTTCTTCAGAAAAGGAAGATGACGAAATTTTACAAATTAATGATCAAACTTCTGATTCTGAATCTTCGATTTCTTCCTCTCCTATCAAATGCATTAATGTTTTAACAGATAAAGAGAAAAATGTGGAATTTCTTTTTGATCTCGTTGACAAAATCCAAGATAAAGAGATCAAAAGAGAAACCCTTTTGAAACTCAAAACTATGGTTTTGGGTGAAACCTCTACCTCTAAAAACAAAGAAAGTATTCCAATTCCTCAAATTGAACCTTTCAATATTTCAAAATTATTAGAAAAATACTCTTCCAAAGAAATGACTTCTAAATTAATTCCTATTAAGAATCAAACTCTTTCGGTCAAAGATCTTCAACTTGAAATAAATAAAATCAAAGAAGACATCATTTCTATCAAAAATAGTTTAAAGCATTTAGAAATCAAAGATTTCGAACTTGAAACAAAATTATCTATTTTAGAAAACCCCATCTATAAAGAAAATCTTTCTTTGGGAAAAGAGAAAGTTAATGGGGATGATGATGATTTTATCACTGTTATTAATAAAATTAATTTTCAAAAATGGTATGCACCAGTTACTTTTCAAATTGGAGATTTTCAAAAAACCTATATTGCTTTAATTGATAGTGGAGCGGATCAAAATTGCTTAAGGGAAGGATTAGTCCCAACTAAATTTTATGAAAAAACAAAAACTCGGTTATATAGTGCAAATAGTTCACCCATGGATATTAAATATAAAATTTCAAAAGGAAAGATCATAAATGAAAATTATAGTTTTACTAATACTTTCATTATTATTAATGATATTAAGGAAGAAATAATATTAGGCACTCCCTTTTTAACACAAATTTATCCTTTTTGGGTTGATGACAAAGGTGTTCATACAAAAATTTTAGGGAAACAATTATCATTTCCTTTTTTAAGTCCCATGTTACAAAAAGATATTAATTTATTACAAAATTCTTCAGTAATACAAAGTATAAATTTAATAAAACAAAAAGAATTTCAAATTTCTTCTTTAAAAGAAGAAATTTCTTTTCAAAGGATTGAAGAACAATTACAACAATCAAAATTGCAACAAAAAATTTTTAATTTAGAAAATATTTTTAAATCAAAAGTTTGTGCTGATATTCCAAATGCCTTTTGGGATAGAAAAAGGCATATTGTCACATTGCCATATGAAAAAGATTCCTCTGAAAAAAATATTCCTACAAAAGCTAGACCCATCCAAATGAATTCTGAGCATCTTGAATTCTGCAAGAAAGAAATTCAAACTCTTTTAGATAAAAAATTAATAACTCCATCCAAATCTCCTTGGAGCTGTGCAGCATTTTATGTTATGAATGCAGCAGAAAAAGAAAGAGGAGTTCCTAGATTAGTTATTAATTACAAACCTTTAAACAAAGTTCTTCAATGGATAAGATATCCAATCCCAAATAAAAGAGATTTAATTAATCGCTTATATAAAGCCAAAATATTTTCAAAATTTGATATGAAATCTGGTTTCTGGCAAATACAAATTGCTAAAGAAGATAGGTATAAAACTGCATTCACGGTACCATTTGGACATTATGAGTGGAATGTAATGCCTTTTGGACTTAAAAATGCTCCTTCTGAATTTCAACATATAATGAATGATATTTTCAATCAATTTTCTTCATTCATAATTGTTTATATAGATGATGTTTTAATTTTTTCTCATGATATTGATCAACATTTCAAACATTTACATATATTTCTAAACACTGTTGAAAAAAATGGTTTAGTAGTTTCTGCCACTAAAATGAAATTATTTCAAACAAAAATTAGATTTTTGGGACATGACATTTATAAAGGAACAATCAAGCCAATTACAAGGTCTTTAGAATTTGCAGAAAAATTCCCTAACGAAATTAAAGACAAAACCCAGTTACAAAGATTTTTGGGATGTCTAAATTATATATCAGATTTTTTCCCAAAGCTCAGACAAATTTGCATGCCCCTCTTTCAAAGACTTCAAAAAAATCCGCCTCCCTGGTCAGAAATTCATACTAAGACTATTATTGAATTAAAACAAAAAATCAAATCACTTCCATGTCTAGGCATTCCAGAGCCATCTGCATTCATGATAGTAGAAACAGATGCATCAGAAATAGGATATGGTGGCATATTAAAACAAAGAATAGATACAAAAGAACAATTAGTTAGATTTCATTCAGGTCTCTGGCTCGGACCTCAAAAAAATTATTCTACCATTAAAAAGGAAATTTTATCTATAGTACTATGCGTTTCAAAATTTCAAGATGATCTTTACAACAAAAAATTTTTGATAAGGATCGACTGCAAATCTGCAAAAGAGGTTCTAGAAAAGGATGTCAAAAACATTGTTTCTAAACAAATTTTTGCAAGATGGCAAGCAATTTTATCAGTATTTGATTTTCAAATAGAGCATATAAGAGGCGAAAGTAACTCTCTCCCTGATTTCTTAACCAGAGAATTTCTACAGGGACATCATAATGCCAAGGAAGAAGAATCAGCAAGAAAAACTCAAAGGGTTCCAGAGTTCAGATGATTACGAAATGGAACCAGATCCAAAACCAAACAAAACAGAACAAAATAAATTTTCATCCTCCAAAAATCTTCAAACTACCCTATCCATTTCAAACAAATTTACTCAACTAAATGATTTTCCCCCACTTCCATATTCACAAATTGTTCAAGAGCCTACTTCACAAAATATTATTTCAAATTCAAAACAAAAAGAACCAACTACAAAAATACCAACACAAAGCTTTACCAAATCTGCATACATTACAAAAACCGAAATAGAAAATGTATATCTCACTAATTTTACAATTCCTCAAAGCCCACAAATTATTAATTCAATCAATCAAAAAACTTTTCCAAAAGGTTGCGAATGGATACCAGAAAATCGTTTTAAAACTCAAAGGTTTTATGAATTTATTTTAGTAGATTCAAACTCTGTTGAAATCCAACATATCAAGGATTCTTCAGAAAAAATAATTTATTCAAAATGTATTTTTAAGAAAATTATTTCGTCTGTAGAATGGGGAGACCCTTATGCAGAACGAATTTTTTCAAAAAGATTTTTCCCTCAAAATTACTCATACTATGATTACAAAATGGCCTGGTATAGAGCATTTTTATTCAGACCATTTGATCATTCATGGTTTTTTATATTTGACAAATATTGTCCAAAGAAATATCCTATGTGGTTTTATCATTGGTGGTATTTATTTGGACCAACTCCTCAAATTTATCCAAAAGAATGCAATGAGGGTTTCACAACTTTTGTTGCCAATTCAAATTATCAAGCTTATGAAACTCCAGTCATGTTTCATGCAGAATTTAAAATTCCATGGATTCTATGTTGGAGTTACTGTCTCAAACAACACCTTCCACGTCCATATCCATATTCATTAATAAGAGAATTCAAAATTAAATGGTGGGACAAATTTACCTTAGAAATTTGTTCAACAAAAAATGTTATCTCCTTTTTTCAAACCGGTATAAAAATGGAATACCAATCTCCATCAACCACCAACAAACCTTCACCCTCAAAAGCAACATCAAATTCAAACTCTCCTCAACACAATAAAAATCCCAAAGTAGAAAGTCCAAATTCAGAATCATTATCTAAAGTCCAGAAAGCTATTCTCAAAAAGATTCTTGAAGATCCACAATATGCAAAGAAAATATTATCAGAAGAATCCTCTGATGAGATTTTATCGGAGTTTTCAAATGAGTCTTATGATCCAACATTTGGTGGCCCATTTGCTCAAGATCCATACGACTTTTAATATTGAGTTCACAAAAGTTCAATTCAAATGTTCAACAACTCAAATTAATTCATCCGGAAGCACAAACGTAAGCAATGACGAAATCAAAAGCATCTCCAACAGTAATTCAAAGCATCTTCAACAGTAAAGCATCTTCAATAGTAATTCAAAGCATCTTCTACAGTATTATAGTGTAACTTTAATAATTATGTTTGTACTATTTCTCTTTAATTTCTTATTGGAAGAGCAGATTGCACCTTATCTCTTCCTTTGTGTATAAATAAAGTGTCTAGCTCTAAGATGAGAGCATCCTGTAATTTTCTTTTGTTTAAGTCTTATCTCAAATAAATCTAACTTTCTTTACTTATCTTATTATTATCAATTATATAATAAGATTTATATCCACAAATTTATTAAATTATTTTCTCTATCGATCCTGTACTCCCTATTGGTATCAGAGCCAGTAAGTTATTAAATTGATTAATTGTGCATTTATTAAATTGCATTTGTATTGAGTGTTGGTAAAGTGCTTGGTCAGCCTAATTAAGTTGTTGGTAAGCCATTTTAAGTCTTGGTGTTCTCGGTTAGGTGGTCCCACTGTTCCCATTCAATTCAGTCATATTTAGTTTATGCAACATTTAATTTATTAATGGCAAACTGGTTAAGGAAAGCTATTAGTTTAGGATCACCTAATAATATAATTCAAAGTAGTGAAGTTCATATAGAAAAGAACTTTTCAAATTGGGAAATTCCAAAAGAAAATCTTACAAAAATTTATCATATAGGCATTACTGATTTTAAGACTGCATTTAGCATCAAAACTCATGAAGAGACTAGAAGCATTCAAAAAGAATCTGAAACTATGCATTTACTTTCAGAATCCAGCATTAAAGCTTATCTCAAACACAGATTTAGATTCATTCATTTTGGCCTTGTTCAAATAGGAATAAAACCATTAGTTCATAAAGGAGTTGATTGTCCAATTTTCCTAGCTCTCAGAGACGATCGACTTAATAATTATAAAGATTCTGTTTTGGCTATGATTCAAACTAATATCTATAATGGCCCAATATATTTCAATTGTTTTCCAAACTTTACAGTAGATCTTCAAGACCCATTAATCTTATCTTCATTAATTTTAGATATTCAAATTTTAAATAATAAATTTAAAGAGTTTGCTAGAAATTTTGCAATTGTTTTCCGTGTTTATTTTAGATTAATGAATTCCACAGTTAATCCAAAATTCATACATGAGGCTTCTTCAAAAGAAGAAACTATTTTTATAGAGGTTCATGCTGAGAATACTAAATCAATAGTTTCTACAGCAAAAACCTTGAGATGGGATCAAATTTCTATTCCTGAGACATTTCAATTCTCAAATCCAATGCCTCCTAGAAACATAAGACAAGAAATAGAATGCATTGAGGAAGACGAAAATAAAGTTCTTATAAGGTTTGGGTCTATGAGAGAATTATCTAGTTCTCCTTGTACTTCTTCTTCCAACTATCCACGAAGATCTTTTTCTTTTCCTCAAAAAACAACTTCAGTCATTTCTGAACCAATCAAAGTCAGATATAAATCTCCTATTCCTGAATATGAAGCAAATGCTTCTCAAACTTCTCAAATCTCTTCATCTAGACCTGCATCTCCCACAATGTCTGATATGCAAAATTTTGACTCTATCAATACAATTACTAAAGATTTTGAAATAGATAAAAACTATCTAAGAGATGAATTTAATTCCTCTCACAATGCTGAACATCGAGATTGGTTTAGATCTTTTTCTCGCTCCTTTAAAGACTCAATAAGAGATGTATGGTATAAAGATATGAATACTATTCAAATTAATATCCCGTTTTTTACATGGTTTTTATTGTTTTGTGAAAAACAAGGTATTGCTAATCCATATTCTCAAAATCACATATTTGTACAAACCAAACTTCAAAAAAATTGGGTTTTGAAGGATGGACAAACAATTAGTTCAGTTCATCCACCATTACAAAATATTACTTTTCCCTATTATGACCGTGAAATAAAGGCTAGTCCTTTTAAAGAAAGAAGAGTAGATCAAACAGATAAAACTCCAAATGTAGAAGACATCATTAAAATTTATCATCAAAATAATTTTACAAATCAAATCCTTCATACCGTTGCTACACAAGTAGATCAACTTTCAAATAAGGTTGATAATTTACAAAAAGAAACCTCTAGATCCATAGCCCCTAATACGATTGCATCATTAGGATCTAATAAGGTTTCTGCACCGCATTTCAAACCACCAGGATTAACTATACCTATGACTCAAATGTTTCCAAAAAATGGTTTTACTTCTTCTAACTCTAATTCTGCAGTGTTAGATAAAATTCAAAAATCTTTACAAAAATTAGCAGATAGTCCAAGTCATATTAAGGTTTTGAGTAAATATCAAAGTTCAGAGATATCTTCTGATGAAGAAAATTCTGAGTCTTTAATCATTTCAAAAGTTGCAAAGCAATTTCAAGAATCTGATAATGATCCTCATCAAATTAATAAAATACGATCATCTTGGAAGAATATCCCTACAAAAAACTATTATCCTAGGCCTACTCCTGTTGATCTTCAATATGAAGAAAGGTCTACATTTACCTCCAAATCCTTTTCCCCAGATATGATCCATGAATGGAACATAGATGGAAAATCTGATTATGAAATTCTTAATACTCTTCAAAATATGGGAATGGCTATTGTAGCTTACAAGGCAAAACCTTTGGATGAACAAATAATTTTTGGTTTTATTATATCAGGTTTTACTGGGCAATTAAAAAACTGGTGGGATAATCTTCTCACTTTACAAGACAGATTAGAAATTTTGAATCACGTTACTGACATCATGGATGATCAAGGAAATGTATTTCAAAAATCTGACTGCTGTGATTTCTTAATCATAGTTATTGCCTTTCATTTTGTCGGTAACCCTACTCAAACTCTTTCTTCTGGAGAAACGATTTTACAAAATTTACGTTGCCCAACATTAAGTGACTATAGATGGTATAAAGATACCTTCTTTAGTTATGTTTTACAAAGACAAGATTGCAATCAAAGTTTTTGGAAAGAAAAATTTATATCAGGACTACCAAAATTATTTGCTCAAAGAATTTTTAGAAAAATAGCTGAACATGATACAGATAAAGAACAAGCTCTTAATAATACTACTTATGGAGGACTTTTCGCTTTCATTAAAAAGGAAGGTCTTTCTTTATGTGAAGAACTCAAACTCCAAGCCAAATATACCTCTGAAAAGAAACAATCTAGGAAAGAAATTGGATGTTTCTGTGAAGCATTTGGTATGGAAGCTATTAGAGCTCCCTCTACAAAAAAGAAAATTAAAAAACAATTTTCTAGATTTTCAAAAGATAAAAATAAAAATTCTTATCCTTCTTATTATCGAAAGAAACGAGGAAAGAAAAATTTCGGAAATTTCCGAAAATCAAACAAAGCTTTCAAAATCTTTTGTTATTCGTGTGGAAAACCTGGACATAAAGCAAATGCTTGTACCACAAAGAAAAAGATTCAAGAATTATTTATTAACGACTCTGAGCTAGGAGATAAAATATCCAAAATATTATTACAAACCCCTGAGTCTACTTCTTCTTCTTCTTCAGAAAAGGAAGATGACGAAATTTTACAAATTAATGATCAAACTTCTGATTCTGAATCTTCGATTTCTTCCTCTCCTATCAAATGCATTAATGTTTTAACAGATAAAGAGAAAAATGTGGAATTTCTTTTTGATCTCGTTGACAAAATCCAAGATAAAGAGATCAAAAGAGAAACCCTTTTGAAACTCAAAACTATGGTTTTGGGTGAAACCTCTACCTCTAAAAACAAAGAAAGTATTCCAATTCCTCAAATTGAACCTTTCAATATTTCAAAATTATTAGAAAAATACTCTTCCAAAGAAATGACTTCTAAATTAATTCCTATTAAGAATCAAACTCTTTCGGTCAAAGATCTTCAACTTGAAATAAATAAAATCAAAGAAGACATCATTTCTATCAAAAATAGTTTAAAGCATTTAGAAATCAAAGATTTCGAACTTGAAACAAAATTATCTATTTTAGAAAACCCCATCTATAAAGAAAATCTTTCTTTGGGAAAAGAGAAAGTTAATGGGGATGATGATGATTTTATCACTGTTATTAATAAAATTAATTTTCAAAAATGGTATGCACCAGTTACTTTTCAAATTGGAGATTTTCAAAAAACCTATATTGCTTTAATTGATAGTGGAGCGGATCAAAATTGCTTAAGGGAAGGATTAGTCCCAACTAAATTTTATGAAAAAACAAAAACTCGGTTATATAGTGCAAATAGTTCACCCATGGATATTAAATATAAAATTTCAAAAGGAAAGATCATAAATGAAAATTATAGTTTTACTAATACTTTCATTATTATTAATGATATTAAGGAAGAAATAATATTAGGCACTCCCTTTTTAACACAAATTTATCCTTTTTGGGTTGATGACAAAGGTGTTCATACAAAAATTTTAGGGAAACAATTATCATTTCCTTTTTTAAGTCCCATGTTACAAAAAGATATTAATTTATTACAAAATTCTTCAGTAATACAAAGTATAAATTTAATAAAACAAAAAGAATTTCAAATTTCTTCTTTAAAAGAAGAAATTTCTTTTCAAAGGATTGAAGAACAATTACAACAATCAAAATTGCAACAAAAAATTTTTAATTTAGAAAATATTTTTAAATCAAAAGTTTGTGCTGATATTCCAAATGCCTTTTGGGATAGAAAAAGGCATATTGTCACATTGCCATATGAAAAAGATTTCTCTGAAAAAAATATTCCTACAAAAGCTAGACCCATCCAAATGAATTCTGAGCATCTTGAATTCTGCAAGAAAGAAATTCAAACTCTTTTAGATAAAAAATTAATAACTCCATCCAAATCTCCTTGGAGCTGTGCAGCATTTTATGTTATGAATGCAGCAGAAAAAGAAAGAGGAGTTCCTAGATTAGTTATTAATTACAAACCTTTAAACAAAGTTCTTCAATGGATAAGATATCCAATCCCAAATAAAAGAGATTTAATTAATCGCTTATATAAAGCCAAAATATTTTCAAAATTTGATATGAAATCTGGTTTCTGGCAAATACAAATTGCTAAAGAAGATAGGTATAAAACTGCATTCACGGTACCATTTGGACATTATGAGTGGAATGTAATGCCTTTTGGACTTAAAAATGCTCCTTCTGAATTTCAACATATAATGAATGATATTTTCAATCAATTTTCTTCATTCATAATTGTTTATATAGATGATGTTTTAATTTTTTCTCATGATATTGATCAACATTTCAAACATTTACATATATTTCTAAACACTGTTGAAAAAAATGGTTTAGTAGTTTCTGCCACTAAAATGAAATTATTTCAAACAAAAATTAGATTTTTGGGACATGACATTTATAAAGGAACAATCAAGCCAATTACAAGGTCTTTAGAATTTGCAGAAAAATTCCCTAACGAAATTAAAGACAAAACCCAGTTACAAAGATTTTTGGGATGTCTAAATTATATATCAGATTTTTTCCCAAAGCTCAGACAAATTTGCATGCCCCTCTTTCAAAGACTTCAAAAAAATCCGCCTCCCTGGTCAGAAATTCATACTAAGACTATTATTGAATTAAAACAAAAAATCAAATCACTTCCATGTCTAGGCATTCCAGATCCATCTGCATTCATGATAGTAGAAACAGATGCATCAGAAATAGGATATGGTGGCATATTAAAACAAAGAATAGATACAAAAGAACAATTAGTTAGATTTCATTCAGGTCTCTGGCTCGGACCTCAAAAAAATTATTCTACCATTAAAAAGGAAATTTTATCTATAGTACTATGCGTTTCAAAATTTCAAGATGATCTTTACAACAAAAAATTTTTGATAAGGATCGACTGCAAATCTGCAAAAGAGGTTCTAGAAAAGGATGTCAAAAACATTGTTTCTAAACAAATTTTTGCAAGATGGCAAGCAATTTTATCAGTATTTGATTTTCAAATAGAGCATATAAGAGGCGAAAGTAACTCTCTCCCTGATTTCTTAACCAGAGAATTTCTACAGGGACATCATAATGCCAAGGAAGAAGAATCAGCAAGAAAAACTCAAAGGGTTCCAGAGTTCAGATGATTACGAAATGGAACCAGATCCAAAACCAAACAAAACAGAACAAAATAAATTTTCATCCTCCAAAAATCTTCAAACTACCCTATCCATTTCAAACAAATTTACTCAACTAAATGATTTTCCCCCACTTCCATATTCACAAATTGTTCAAGAGCCTACTTCACAAAATATTATTTCAAATTCAAAACAAAAAGAACCAACTACAAAAATACCAACACAAAGCTTTACCAAATCTGCATACATTACAAAAACCGAAATAGAAAATGTATATCTCACTAATTTTACAATTCCTCAAAGCCCACAAATTATTAATTCAATCAATCAAAAAACTTTTCCAAAAGGTTGCGAATGGATACCAGAAAATCGTTTTAAAACTCAAAGGTTTTATGAATTTATTTTAGTAGATTCAAACTCTGTTGAAATCCAACATATCAAGGATTCTTCAGAAAAAATAATTTATTCAAAATGTATTTTTAAGAAAATTATTTCATCTGTAGAATGGGGAGACCCTTATGCAGAACGAATTTTTTCAAAAAGATTTTTCCCTCAAAATTACTCATACTATGATTACAAAATGGCCTGGTATAGAGCATTTTTATTCAGACCATTTGATCATTCATGGTTTTTTATATTTGACAAATATTGTCCAAAGAAATATCCTATGTGGTTTTATCATTGGTGGTATTTATTTGGACCAACTCCTCAAATTTATCCAAAAGAATGCAATGAGGGTTTCACAACTTTTGTTGCCAATTCAAATTATCAAGCTTATGAAACTCCAGTCATGTTTCATGCAGAATTTAAAATTCCATGGATTCTATGTTGGAGTTACTGTCTCAAACAACACCTTCCACGTCCATATCCATATTCATTAATAAGAGAATTCAAAATTAAATGGTGGGACAAATTTACCTTAGAAATTTGTTCAACAAAAAATGTTATCTCCTTTTTTCAAACCGGTATAAAAATGGAATACCAATCTCCATCAACCACCAACAAACCTTCACCCTCAAAAGCAACATCAAATTCAAACTCTCCTCAACACAATAAAAATCCCAAAGTAGAAAGTCCAAATTCAGAATCATTATCTAAAGTCCAGAAAGCTATTCTCAAAAAGATTCTTGAAGATCCACAATATGCAAAGAAAATATTATCAGAAGAATCCTCTGATGAGATTTTATCGGAGTTTTCAAATGAGTCTTATGATCCAACATTTGGTGGCCCATTTGCTCAAGATCCATACGACTTTTAATATTGAGTTCACAAAAGTTCAATTCAAATGTTCAACAACTCAAATTAATTCATCCGGAAGCACAAACGTAAGCAATGACGAAATCAAAAGCATCTCCAACAGTAATTCAAAGCATCTTCAACAGTAAAGCATCTCCAACAGTGATTCAAAGCATCTTCAACAGTAAAGCATCTTCAATAGTAATTCAAAGCATCTTCTACAGTATTATAGTGTAACTTTAATAATTATGTTTGTACTATTTCTCTTTAATTTCTTATTGGAAGAGCAGATTGCACCTTATCTCTTCCTTTGTGTATAAATAAAGTGTCTAGCTCTAAGATGAGAGCATCCTGTAATTTTCTTTTGTTTAAGTCTTATCTCAAATAAATCTAACTTTCTTTACTTATCTTATTATTATCAATTATATAATAAGATTTATATCCACAAAATTATTAAAGGAGTTACTGTCATGTTTAATAAATGAAGAATGAACGATAATTGAACAAATGAAGAATGAACGATGAAGAATGAACAAGCTTAAGATTTACAGATGATACAAAATAAATTTATCAAGCTTATGAAACTTATCTTATCAATGAACAATGAACGATGAAGAATGAACCAGGATCAATGAGCATTGAAGAATGAACGATTTAGAATGAACAAGGATCAATGAACATTGAAGATGGAACGATGAAGAATGAACAAGGATCAATGATCATTAAAGAATGAACGATTTAGAATGAACAAGGATAATTGATCATTGAAGAATGAACGATGAAGAATGAACAAGGATCAATGATCAATAATGAATGAACGATGAAGAATGAACAAGGATCAATGATTAATGAACAATGAACGATGAAGAATGAACAAGGATCAATGAGCATTGAAGAATGAATGATGAAGAATGAACAAGGATCAATGATCAATGAACAATGCAGGATGAAGAATGAACGAGGATCAATGAGCATTGTAGAATGAACGATGAAGAATGTACAAGGATCAATGATGAATAATGAATGAACGATGAAGAATGAACAAGGATCAATGATCATTGAAGAATGAACGATGAAGAATGAATATGGATCAATGATCATTAAAGAATGAACGATGAAGAATGAGCAAGGATCAATGATCATTGAAGAATGAACGATGAAGAATGAACAAGGATCAATGATCAATGAACAATGAACGATGAAGAATGAACCAGGATCAATGAGCAATGAAGAATGAACGATTTAGAATGAATAAGGATCAATGATCATTGAAGATGGAACGATGAAGAATGAACAAGGATCAATGATCATTGAAGAATGAACGATTAAAAAAAAAAAAAAAAAAAAAAAAAAAAAAAAAAAAAAAAAAAAAAAAAAAAAAAAAAGAAGGCTATTGTAGCTTACAAGGCAAAACCTTTGGATGAACAAAATTTTCTTTTGTTTAAGTCTTATCTCAAATAAATCTAACTTTCTTTACTTATCTTATTATTATCAATTATATAATAAGATTTATATCCACAAATTTATTAAATTATTTTCTCTATCGATCCTGTACTCCCTATTGGTATCAGAGCCAGTAAGTTATTAAATTGATTAATTGTGCATTTATTAAATTGCATTTGTATTGAGTGTTGGTAAAGTGCTTGGTCAGCCTAATTAAGTTGTTGGTAAGCCATTTTAAGTCTTGGTGTTCTCGGTTAGGTGGTCCCACTGTTCCCATTCAATTCAGTCATATTTAGTTTATGCAACATTTAATTTATTAATGGCAAACTGGTTAAGGAAAGCTATTAGTTTAGGATCACCTAATAATATAATTCAAAGTAGTGAAGTTCATATAGAAAAGAACTTTTCAAATTGGGAAATTCCAAAAGAAAATCTTACAAAAATTTATCATATAGGCATTACTGATTTTAAGACTGCATTTAGCATCAAAACTCATGAAGAGACTAGAAGCATTCAAAAAGAATCTGAAACTATGCATTTACTTTCAGAATCCAGCATTAAAGCTTATCTCAAACACAGATTTAGATTCATTCATTTTGGCCTTGTTCAAATAGGAATAAAACCATTAGTTCATAAAGGAGTTGATTGTCCAATTTTCCTAGCTCTCAGAGACGATCGACTTAATAATTATAAAGATTCTGTTTTGGCTATGATTCAAACTAATATCTGTAATGGCCCAATATATTTCAATTGTTTTCCAAACTTTACAGTAGATCTTCAAGACCCATTAATCTTATCTTCATTAATTTTAGATATTCAAATTTTAAATAATAAATTTAAAGAGTTTGCTAGAAATTTTGCAATTGTTTTCCGTGTTTATTTTAGATTAATGAATTCCACAGTTAATCCAAAATTCATACATGAGGCTTCTTCAAAAGAAGAAACTATTTTTATAGAGGTTCATGCTGAGAATACTAAATCAATAGTTTCTACAGCAAAAACCTTGAGATGGGATCAAATTTCTATTCCTGAGACATTTCAATTCTCAAATCCAATGCCTCCTAGAAACATAAGACAAGAAATAGAATGCATTGAGGAAGACGAAAATAAAGTTCTTATAAGGTTTGGGTCTATGAGAGAATTATCTAGTTCTCCTTGTACTTCTTCTTCCAACTATCCACGAAGATCTTTTTCTTTTCCTCAAAAAACAACTTCAGTCATTTCTGAACCAATCAAAGTCAGATATAAATCTCCTATTCCTGAATATGAAGCAAATGCTTCTCAAACTTCTCAAATCTCTTCATCTAGACCTGCATCTCCCACAATGTCTGATATGCAAAATTTTGACTCTATCAATACAATTACTAAAGATTTTGAAATAGATAAAAACTATCTAAGAGATGAATTTAATTCCTCTCACAATGCTGAACATCGAGATTGGTTTAGATCTTTTTCTCGCTCCTTTAAAGACTCAATAAGAGATGTATGGTATAAAGATATGAATACTATTCAAATTAATATCCCGTTTTTTACATGGTTTTTATTGTTTTGTGAAAAACAAGGTATTGCTAATCCATATTCTCAAAATCACATATTTGTACAAACCAAACTTCAAAAAAATTGGGTTTTGAAGGATGGACAAACAATTAGTTCAGTTCATCCACCATTACAAAATATTACTTTTCCCTATTATGACCGTGAAATAAAGGCTAGTCCTTTTAAAGAAGGAAGAGTAGATCAAACAGATAAAACTCCAAATGTAGAAGACATCATTAAAATTTATCATCAAAATAATTTTACAAATCAAATCCTTCATACCGTTGCTACACAAGTAGATCAACTTTCAAATAAGGTTGATAATTTACAAAAAGAAACCTCTAGATCCATAGCCCCTAATACGATTGCATCATTAGGATCTAATAAGGTTTCTGCACCGCATTTCAAACCACCAGGATTAACTATACCTATGACTCAAATGTTTCCAAAAAATGGTTTTACTTCTTCTAACTCTAATTCTGCAGTGTTAGATAAAATTCAAAAATCTTTACAAAAATTAGCAGATAGTCCAAGTCATATTAAGGTTTTGAGTAAATATCAAAGTTCAGAGATATCTTCTGATGAAGAAAATTCTGAGTCTTTAATCATTTCAAAAGTTGCAAAGCAATTTCAAGAATCTGATAATGATCCTCATCAAATTAATAAAATACGATCATCTTGGAAGAATATCCCTACAAAAAACTATTATCCTAGGCCTACTCCTGTTGATCTTCAATATGAAGAAAGGTCTACATTTACCTCCAAATCCTTTTCCCCAGATATGATCCATGAATGGAACATAGATGGAAAATCTGATTATGAAATTCTTAATACTCTTCAAAATATGGGAATGGCTATTGTAGCTTACAAGGCAAAACCTTTGGATGAACAAATAATTTTTGGTTTTATTATATCAGGTTTTACTGGGCAATTAAAAAACTGGTGGGATAATCTTCTCACTTTACAAGACAGATTAGAAATTTTGAATCACGTTACTGACATCATGGATGATCAAGGAAATGTATTTCAAAAATCTGACTGCTGTGATTTCTTAATCATAGTTATTGCCTTTCATTTTGTCGGTAACCCTACTCAAACTCTTTCTTCTGGAGAAACGATTTTACAAAATTTACGTTGCCCAACATTAAGTGACTATAGATGGTATAAAGATACCTTCTTTAGTTATGTTTTACAAAGACAAGATTGCAATCAAAGTTTTTGGAAAGAAAAATTTATATCAGGACTACCAAAATTATTTGCTCAAAGAATTTTTAGAAAAATAGCTGAACATGATACAGATAAAGAACAAGCTCTTAATAATACTACTTATGGAGGACTTTTCGCTTTCATTAAAAAGGAAGGTCTTTCTTTATGTGAAGAACTCAAACTCCAAGCCAAATATACCTCTGAAAAGAAACAATCTAGGAAAGAAATTGGATGTTTCTGTGAAGCATTTGGTATGGAAGCTATTAGAGCTCCCTCTACAAAAAAGAAAATTAAAAAACAATTTTCTAGATTTTCAAAAGATAAAAATAAAAATTCTTATCCTTCTTATTATCGAAAGAAACGAGGAAAGAAAAATTTCGGAAATTTCCGAAAATCAAACAAAGCTTTCAAAATCTTTTGTTATTCGTGTGGAAAACCTGGACATAAAGCAAATGCTTGTACCACAAAGAAAAAGATTCAAGAATTATTTATTAACGACTCTGAGCTAGGAGATAAAATATCCAAAATATTATTACAAACCCCTGAGTCTACTTCTTCTTCTTCTTCAGAAAAGGAAGATGACGAAATTTTACAAATTAATGATCAAACTTCTGATTCTGAATCTTCGATTTCTTCCTCTCCTATCAAATGCATTAATGTTTTAACAGATAAAGAGAAAAATGTGGAATTTCTTTTTGATCTCGTTGACAAAATCCAAGATAAAGAGATCAAAAGAGAAACCCTTTTGAAACTCAAAACTATGGTTTTGGGTGAAACCTCTACCTCTAAAAACAAAGAAAGTATTCCAATTCCTCAAATTGAACCTTTCAATATTTCAAAATTATTAGAAAAATACTCTTCCAAAGAAATGACTTCTAAATTAATTCCTATTAAGAATCAAACTCTTTCGGTCAAAGATCTTCAACTTGAAATAAATAAAATCAAAGAAGACATCATTTCTATCAAAAATAGTTTAAAGCATTTAGAAATCAAAGATTTCGAACTTGAAACAAAATTATCTATTTTAGAAAACCCCATCTATAAAGAAAATCTTTCTTTGGGAAAAGAGAAAGTTAATGGGGATGATGATGATTTTATCACTGTTATTAATAAAATTAATTTTCAAAAATGGTATGCACCAGTTACTTTTCAAATTGGAGATTTTCAAAAAACCTATATTGCTTTAATTGATAGTGGAGCGGATCAAAATTGCTTAAGGGAAGGATTAGTCCCAACTAAATTTTATGAAAAAACAAAAACTCGGTTATATAGTGCAAATAGTTCACCCATGGATATTAAATATAAAATTTCAAAAGGAAAGATCATAAATGAAAATTATAGTTTTACTAATACTTTCATTATTATTAATGATATTAAGGAAGAAATAATATTAGGCACTCCCTTTTTAACACAAATTTATCCTTTTTGGGTTGATGACAAAGGTGTTCATACAAAAATTTTAGGGAAACAATTATCATTTCCTTTTTTAAGTCCCATGTTACAAAAAGATATTAATTTATTACAAAATTCTTCAGTAATACAAAGTATAAATTTAATAAAACAAAAAGAATTTCAAATTTCTTCTTTAAAAGAAGAAATTTCTTTTCAAAGGATTGAAGAACAATTACAACAATCAAAATTGCAACAAAAAATTTTTAATTTAGAAAATATTTTTAAATCAAAAGTTTGTGCTGATATTCCAAATGCCTTTTGGGATAGAAAAAGGCATATTGTCACATTGCCATATGAAAAAGATTTCTCTGAAAAAAATATTCCTACAAAAGCTAGACCCATCCAAATGAATTCTGAGCATCTTGAATTCTGCAAGAAAGAAATTCAAACTCTTTTAGATAAAAAATTAATAACTCCATCCAAATCTCCTTGGAGCTGTGCAGCATTTTATGTTATGAATGCAGCAGAAAAAGAAAGAGGAGTTCCTAGATTAGTTATTAATTACAAACCTTTAAACAAAGTTCTTCAATGGATAAGATATCCAATCCCAAATAAAAGAGATTTAATTAATCGCTTATATAAAGCCAAAATATTTTCAAAATTTGATATGAAATCTGGTTTCTGGCAAATACAAATTGCTAAAGAAGATAGGTATAAAACTGCATTCACGGTACCATTTGGACATTATGAGTGGAATGTAATGCCTTTTGGACTTAAAAATGCTCCTTCTGAATTTCAACATATAATGAATGATATTTTCAATCAATTTTCTTCATTCATAATTGTTTATATAGATGATGTTTTAATTTTTTCTCATGATATTGATCAACATTTCAAACATTTACATATATTTCTAAACACTGTTGAAAAAAATGGTTTAGTAGTTTCTGCCACTAAAATGAAATTATTTCAAACAAAAATTAGATTTTTGGGACATGACATTTATAAAGGAACAATCAAGCCAATTACAAGGTCTTTAGAATTTGCAGAAAAATTCCCTAACGAAATTAAAGACAAAACCCAGTTACAAAGATTTTTGGGATGTCTAAATTATATATCAGATTTTTTCCCAAAGCTCAGACAAATTTGCATGCCCCTCTTTCAAAGACTTCAAAAAAATCCGCCTCCCTGGTCAGAAATTCATACTAAGACTATTATTGAATTAAAACAAAAAATCAAATCACTTCCATGTCTAGGCATTCCAGATCCATCTGCATTCATGATAGTAGAAACAGATGCATCAGAAATAGGATATGGTGGCATATTAAAACAAAGAATAGATACAAAAGAACAATTAGTTAGATTTCATTCAGGTCTCTGGCTCGGACCTCAAAAAAATTATTCTACCATTAAAAAGGAAATTTTATCTATAGTACTATGCGTTTCAAAATTTCAAGATGATCTTTACAACAAAAAATTTTTGATAAGGATCGACTGCAAATCTGCAAAAGAGGTTCTAGAAAAGGATGTCAAAAACATTGTTTCTAAACAAATTTTTGCAAGATGGCAAGCAATTTTATCAGTATTTGATTTTCAAATAGAGCATATAAGAGGCGAAAGTAACTCTCTCCCTGATTTCTTAACCAGAGAATTTCTACAGGGACATCATAATGCCAAGGAAGAAGAATCAGCAAGAAAAACTCAAAGGGTTCCAGAGTTCAGATGATTACGAAATGGAACCAGATCCAAAACCAAACAAAACAGAACAAAATAAATTTTCATCCTCCAAAAATCTTCAAACTACCCTATCCATTTCAAACAAATTTACTCAACTAAATGATTTTCCCCCACTTCCATATTCACAAATTGTTCAAGAGCCTACTTCACAAAATATTATTTCAAATTCAAAACAAAAAGAACCAACTACAAAAATACCAACACAAAGCTTTACCAAATCTGCATACATTACAAAAACCGAAATAGAAAATGTATATCTCACTAATTTTACAATTCCTCAAAGCCCACAAATTATTAATTCAATCAATCAAAAAACTTTTCCAAAAGGTTGCGAATGGATACCAGAAAATCGTTTTAAAACTCAAAGGTTTTATGAATTTATTTTAGTAGATTCAAACTCTGTTGAAATCCAACATATCAAGGATTCTTCAGAAAAAATAATTTATTCAAAATGTATTTTTAAGAAAATTATTTCGTCTGTAGAATGGGGAGACCCTTATGCAGAACGAATTTTTTCAAAAAGATTTTTCCCTCAAAATTACTCATACTATGATTACAAAATGGCCTGGTATAGAGCATTTTTATTCAGACCATTTGATCATTCATGGTTTTTTATATTTGACAAATATTGTCCAAAGAAATATCCTATGTGGTTTTATCATTGGTGGTATTTATTTGGACCAACTCCTCAAATTTATCCAAAAGAATGCAATGAGGGTTTCACAACTTTTGTTGCCAATTCAAATTATCAAGCTTATGAAACTCCAGTCATGTTTCATGCAGAATTTAAAATTCCATGGATTCTATGTTGGAGTTACTGTCTCAAACAACACCTTCCACGTCCATATCCATATTCATTAATAAGAGAATTCAAAATTAAATGGTGGGACAAATTTACCTTAGAAATTTGTTCAACAAAAAATGTTATCTCCTTTTTTCAAACCGGTATAAAAATGGAATACCAATCTCCATCAACCACCAACAAACCTTCACCCTCAAAAGCAACATCAAATTCAAACTCTCCTCAACACAATAAAAATCCCAAAGTAGAAAGTCCAAATTCAGAATCATTATCTAAAGTCCAGAAAGCTATTCTCAAAAAGATTCTTGAAGATCCACAATATGCAAAGAAAATATTATCAGAAGAATCCTCTGATGAGATTTTATCGGAGTTTTCAAATGAGTCTTATGATCCAACATTTGGTGGCCCATTTGCTCAAGATCCATACGACTTTTAATATTGAGTTCACAAAAGTTCAATTCAAATGTTCAACAACTCAAATTAATTCATCCGGAAGCACAAACGTAAGCAATGACGAAATCAAAAGCATCTCCAACAGTAATTCAAAGCATCTTCAACAGTAAAGCATCTTCAATAGTAATTCAAAGCATCTTCTACAGTATTATAGTGTAACTTTAATAATTATGTTTGTACTATTTCTCTTTAATTTCTTATTGGAAGAGCAGATTGCACCTTATCTCTTCCTTTGTGTATAAATAAAGTGTCTAGCTCTAAGATGAGAGCATCCTGTAATTTTCTTTTGTTTAAGTCTTATCTCAAATAAATCTAACTTTCTTTACTTATCTTATTATTATCAATTATATAATAAGATTTATATCCACAAATTTATTAAATTATTTTCTCTATCGATCCTGTACTCCCTATTTACAAATCAAATCCTTCATACCGTTGCTACACAAGTAGATCAACTTTCAAATAAGGTTGATAATTTACAAAAAGAAACCTCTAGATCCATAGCCCCTAATACGATTGCATCATTAGGATCTAATAAGGTTTCTGCACCGCATTTCAAACCACCAGGATTAACTATACCTATGACTCAAATGTTTCCAAAAAATGGTTTTACTTCTTCTAACTCTAATTCTGCAGTGTTAGATAAAATTCAAAAATCTTTACAAAAATTAGCAGATAGTCCAAGTCATATTAAGGTTTTGAGTAAATATCAAAGTTCAGAGATATCTTCTGATGAAGAAAATTCTGAGTCTTTAATCATTTCAAAAGTTGCAAAGCAATTTCAAGAATCTGATAATGATCCTCATCAAATTAATAAAATACGATCATCTTGGAAGAATATCCCTACAAAAAACTATTATCCTAGGCCTACTCCTGTTGATCTTCAATATGAAGAAAGGTCTACATTTACCTCCAAATCCTTTTCCCCAGATATGATCCATGAATGGAACATAGATGGAAAATCTGATTATGAAATTCTTAATACTCTTCAAAATATGGGAATGGCTATTGTAGCTTACAAGGCAAAACCTTTGGATGAACAAATAATTTTTGGTTTTATTATATCAGGTTTTACTGGGCAATTAAAAAACTGGTGGGATAATCTTCTCACTTTACAAGACAGATTAGAAATTTTGAATCACGTTACTGACATCATGGATGATCAAGGAAATGTATTTCAAAAATCTGACTGCTGTGATTTCTTAATCATAGTTATTGCCTTTCATTTTGTCGGTAACCCTACTCAAACTCTTTCTTCTGGAGAAACGATTTTACAAAATTTACGTTGCCCAACATTAAGTGACTATAGATGGTATAAAGATACCTTCTTTAGTTATGTTTTACAAAGACAAGATTGCAATCAAAGTTTTTGGAAAGAAAAATTTATATCAGGACTACCAAAATTATTTGCTCAAAGAATTTTTAGAAAAATAGCTGAACATGATACAGATAAAGAACAAGCTCTTAATAATACTACTTATGGAGGACTTTTCGCTTTCATTAAAAAGGAAGGTCTTTCTTTATGTGAAGAACTCAAACTCCAAGCCAAATATACCTCTGAAAAGAAACAATCTAGGAAAGAAATTGGATGTTTCTGTGAAGCATTTGGTATGGAAGCTATTAGAGCTCCCTCTACAAAAAAGAAAATTAAAAAACAATTTTCTAGATTTTCAAAAGATAAAAATAAAAATTCTTATCCTTCTTATTATCGAAAGAAACGAGGAAAGAAAAATTTCGGAAATTTCCGAAAATCAAACAAAGCTTTCAAAATCTTTTGTTATTCGTGTGGAAAACCTGGACATAAAGCAAATGCTTGTACCACAAAGAAAAAGATTCAAGAATTATTTATTAACGACTCTGAGCTAGGAGATAAAATATCCAAAATATTATTACAAACCCCTGAGTCTACTTCTTCTTCTTCTTCAGAAAAGGAAGATGACGAAATTTTACAAATTAATGATCAAACTTCTGATTCTGAATCTTCGATTTCTTCCTCTCCTATCAAATGCATTAATGTTTTAACAGATAAAGAGAAAAATGTGGAATTTCTTTTTGATCTCGTTGACAAAATCCAAGATAAAGAGATCAAAAGAGAAACCCTTTTGAAACTCAAAACTATGGTTTTGGGTGAAACCTCTACCTCTAAAAACAAAGAAAGTATTCCAATTCCTCAAATTGAACCTTTCAATATTTCAAAATTATTAGAAAAATACTCTTCCAAAGAAATGACTTCTAAATTAATTCCTATTAAGAATCAAACTCTTTCGGTCAAAGATCTTCAACTTGAAATAAATAAAATCAAAGAAGACATCATTTCTATCAAAAATAGTTTAAAGCATTTAGAAATCAAAGATTTCGAACTTGAAACAAAATTATCTATTTTAGAAAACCCCATCTATAAAGAAAATCTTTCTTTGGGAAAAGAGAAAGTTAATGGGGATGATGATGATTTTATCACTGTTATTAATAAAATTAATTTTCAAAAATGGTATGCACCAGTTACTTTTCAAATTGGAGATTTTCAAAAAACCTATATTGCTTTAATTGATAGTGGAGCGGATCAAAATTGCTTAAGGGAAGGATTAGTCCCAACTAAATTTTATGAAAAAACAAAAACTCGGTTATATAGTGCAAATAGTTCACCCATGGATATTAAATATAAAATTTCAAAAGGAAAGATCATAAATGAAAATTATAGTTTTACTAATACTTTCATTATTATTAATGATATTAAGGAAGAAATAATATTAGGCACTCCCTTTTTAACACAAATTTATCCTTTTTGGGTTGATGACAAAGGTGTTCATACAAAAATTTTAGGGAAACAATTATCATTTCCTTTTTTAAGTCCCATGTTACAAAAAGATATTAATTTATTACAAAATTCTTCAGTAATACAAAGTATAAATTTAATAAAACAAAAAGAATTTCAAATTTCTTCTTTAAAAGAAGAAATTTCTTTTCAAAGGATTGAAGAACAATTACAACAATCAAAATTGCAACAAAAAATTTTTAATTTAGAAAATATTTTTAAATCAAAAGTTTGTGCTGATATTCCAAATGCCTTTTGGGATAGAAAAAGGCATATTGTCACATTGCCATATGAAAAAGATTTCTCTGAAAAAAATATTCCTACAAAAGCTAGACCCATCCAAATGAATTCTGAGCATCTTGAATTCTGCAAGAAAGAAATTCAAACTCTTTTAGATAAAAAATTAATAACTCCATCCAAATCTCCTTTTTTCAAACCGGTATAAAAATGGAATACCAATCTCCATCAACCACCAACAAACCTTCACCCTCAAAAGCAACATCAAATTCAAACTCTCCTCAACACAATAAAAATCCCAAAGTAGAAAGTCCAAATTCAGAATCATTATCTAAAGTCCAGAAAGCTATTCTCAAAAAGATTCTTGAAGATCCACAATATGCAAAGAAAATATTATCAGAAGAATCCTCTGATGAGATTTTATCGGAGTTTTCAAATGAGTCTTATGATCCAACATTTGGTGGCCCATTTGCTCAAGATCCATACGACTTTTAATATTGAGTTCACAAAAGTTCAATTCAAATGTTCAACAACTCAAATTAATTCATCCGGAAGCACAAACGTAAGCAATGACGAAATCAAAAGCATCTCCAACAGTAATTCAAAGCATCTTCAACAGTAAAGCATCTTCAATAGTAATTCAAAGCATCTTCTACAGTATTATAGTGTAACTTTAATAATTATGTTTGTACTATTTCTCTTTAATTTCTTATTGGAAGAGCAGATTGCACCTTATCTCTTCCTTTGTGTATAAATAAAGTGTCTAGCTCTAAGATGAGAGCATCCTGTAATTTTCTTTTGTTTAAGTCTTATCTCAAATAAATCTAACTTTCTTTACTTATCTTATTATTATCAATTATATAATAAGATTTATATCCACAAATTTATTAAATTATTTTCTCTATCGATCCTGTACTCCCTATTGGTATCAGAGCCAGTAAGTTATTAAATTGATTAATTGTGCATTTATTAAATTGCATTTGTATTGAGTGTTGGTAAAGTGCTTGGTCAGCCTAATTAAGTTGTTGGTAAGCCATTTTAAGTCTTGGTGTTCTCGGTTAGGTGGTCCCACTGTTCCCATTCAATTCAGTCATATTTAGTTTATGCAACATTTAATTTATTAATGGCAAACTGGTTAAGGAAAGCTATTAGTTTAGGATCACCTAATAATATAATTCAAAGTAGTGAAGTTCATATAGAAAAGAACTTTTCAAATTGGGAAATTCCAAAAGAAAATCTTACAAAAATTTATCATATAGGCATTACTGATTTTAAGACTGCATTTAGCATCAAAACTCATGAAGAGACTAGAAGCATTCAAAAAGAATCTGAAACTATGCATTTACTTTCAGAATCCAGCATTAAAGCTTATCTCAAACACAGATTTAGATTCATTCATTTTGGCCTTGTTCAAATAGGAATAAAACCATTAGTTCATAAAGGAGTTGATTGTCCAATTTTCCTAGCTCTCAGAGACGATCGACTTAATAATTATAAAGATTCTGTTTTGGCTATGATTCAAACTAATATCTGTAATGGCCCAATATATTTCAATTGTTTTCCAAACTTTACAGTAGATCTTCAAGACCCATTAATCTTATCTTCATTAATTTTAGATATTCAAATTTTAAATAATAAATTTAAAGAGTTTGCTAGAAATTTTGCAATTGTTTTCCGTGTTTATTTTAGATTAATGAATTCCACAGTTAATCCAAAATTCATACATGAGGCTTCTTCAAAAGAAGAAACTATTTTTATAGAGGTTCATGCTGAGAATACTAAATCAATAGTTTCTACAGCAAAAACCTTGAGATGGGATCAAATTTCTATTCCTGAGACATTTCAATTCTCAAATCCAATGCCTCCTAGAAACATAAGACAAGAAATAGAATGCATTGAGGAAGACGAAAATAAAGTTCTTATAAGGTTTGGGTCTATGAGAGAATTATCTAGTTCTCCTTGTACTTCTTCTTCCAACTATCCACGAAGATCTTTTTCTTTTCCTCAAAAAACAACTTCAGTCATTTCTGAACCAATCAAAGTCAGATATAAATCTCCTATTCCTGAATATGAAGCAAATGCTTCTCAAACTTCTCAAATCTCTTCATCTAGACCTGCATCTCCCACAATGTCTGATATGCAAAATTTTGACTCTATCAATACAATTACTAAAGATTTTGAAATAGATAAAAACTATCTAAGAGATGAATTTAATTCCTCTCACAATGCTGAACATCGAGATTGGTTTAGATCTTTTTCTCGCTCCTTTAAAGACTCAATAAGAGATGTATGGTATAAAGATATGAATACTATTCAAATTAATATCCCGTTTTTTACATGGTTTTTATTGTTTTGTGAAAAACAAGGTATTGCTAATCCATATTCTCAAAATCACATATTTGTACAAACCAAACTTCAAAAAAATTGGGTTTTGAAGGATGGACAAACAATTAGTTCAGTTCATCCACCATTACAAAATATTACTTTTCCCTATTATGACCGTGAAATAAAGGCTAGTCCTTTTAAAGAAGGAAGAGTAGATCAAACAGATAAAACTCCAAATGTAGAAGACATCATTAAAATTTATCATCAAAATAATTTTTTTTGAGGTCCGAGCCAGAGACCTGAATGAAATCTAACTAATTGTTCTTTTGTATCTATTCTTTGTTTTAATATGCCACCATATCCTATTTCTGATGCATCTGTTTCTACTATCATGAATGCAGATGGATCTGGAATGCCTAGACATGGAAGTGATTTGATTTTTTGTTTTAATTCAATAATAGTCTTAGTATGAATTTCTGACCAGGGAGGCGGATTTTTTTGAAGTCTTTGAAAGAGGGGCATGCAAATTTGTCTGAGCTTTGGGAAAAAATCTGATATATAATTTAGACATCCCAAAAATCTTTGTAACTGGGTTTTGTCTTTAATTTCGTTAGGGAATTTTTCTGCAAATTCTAAAGACCTTGTAATTGGCTTGATTGTTCCTTTATAAATGTCATGTCCCAAAAATCTAATTTTTGTTTGAAATAATTTCATTTTAGTGGCAGAAACTACTAAACCATTTTTTTCAACAGTGTTTAGAAATATATGTAAATGTTTGAAATGTTGATCAATATCATGAGAAAAAATTAAAACATCATCTATATAAACAATTATGAATGAAGAAAATTGATTGAAAATATCATTCATTATATGTTGAAATTCAGAAGGAGCATTTTTAAGTCCAAAAGGCATTACATTCCACTCATAATGTCCAAATGGTACCGTGAATGCAGTTTTATACCTATCTTCTTTAGCAATTTGTATTTGCCAGAAACCAGATTTCATATCAAATTTTGAAAATATTTTGGCTTTATATAAGCGATTAATTAAATCTCTTTTATTTGGGATTGGATATCTTATCCATTGAAGAACTTTGTTTAAAGGTTTGTAATTAATAACTAATCTAGGAACTCCTCTTTCTTTTTCTGCTGCATTCATAACATAACCAATAGGGAGTACAGGATCGATAGAGAAAATAATTTAATAAATTTGTGGATATAAATCTTATTATATAATTGATAATAATAAGATAAGTAAAGAAAGTTAGATTTATTTGAGATAAGACTTAAACAAAAGAAAATTACAGGATGCTCTCATCTTAGAGCTAGACACTTTATTTATACACAAAGGAAGAGATAAGGTGCAATCTGCTCTTCCAATAAGAAATTAAAGAGAAATAGTACAAACATAATTATTAAAGTTACACTATAATACTGTAGAAGATGCTTTGAATTACTATTGAAGATGCTTTACTGTTGAAGATGCTTTGAATTACTGTTGGAGATGCTTTTGATTTCGTCATTGCTTACGTTTGTGCTTCCGGATGAATTAATTTGAGTTGTTGAACATTTGAATTGAACTTTTGTGAACTCAATATTAAAAGTCGTATGGATCTTGAGCAAATGGGCCACCAAATGTTGGATCATAAGACTCATTTGAAAACTCCGATAAAATCTCATCAGAGGATTCTTCTGATAATATTTTCTTTGCATATTGTGGATCTTCAAGAATCTTTTTGAGAATAGCTTTCTGGACTTTAGATAATGATTCTGAATTTGGACTTTCTACTTTGGGATTTTTATTGTGTTGAGGAGAGTTTGAATTTGATGTTGCTTTTGAGGGTGAAGGTTTGTTGGTGGTTGATGGAGATTGGTATTCCATTTTTATACCGGTTTGAAAAAAGGAGATAACATTTTTTGTTGAACAAATTTCTAAGGTAAATTTGTCCCACCATTTAATTTTGAATTCTCTTATTAATGAATATGGATATGGACGTGGAAGGTGTTGTTTGAGACAGTAACTCCAACATAGAATCCATGGAATTTTAAATTCTGCATGAAACATGACTGGAGTTTCATAAGCTTGATAATTTGAATTGGCAACAAAAGTTGTGAAACCCTCATTGCATTCTTTTGGATAAATTTGAGGAGTTGGTCCAAATAAATACCACCAATGATAAAACCACATAGGATATTTCTTTGGACAATATTTGTCAAATATAAAAAACCATGAATGATCAAATGGTCTGAATAAAAATGCTCTATACCAGGCCATTTTGTAATCATAGTATGAGTAATTTTGAGGGAAAAATCTTTTTGAAAAAATTCGTTCTGCATAAGGGTCTCCCCATTCTACAGACGAAATAATTTTCTTAAAAATACATTTTGAATAAATTATTTTTTCTGAAGAATCCTTGATATGTTGGATTTCAACAGAGTTTGAATCTACTAAAATAAATTCATAAAACCTTTGAGTTTTAAAACGATTTTCTGGTATCCATTCGCAACCTTTTGGAAAAGTTTTTTGATTGATTGAATTAATAATTTGTGGGCTTTGAGGAATTGTAAAATTAGTGAGATATACATTTTCTATTTCGGTTTTTGTAATGTATGCAGATTTGGTAAAGCTTTGTGTTGGTATTTTTGTAGTTGGTTCTTTTTGTTTTGAATTTGAAATAATATTTTGTGAAGTAGGCTCTTGAACAATTTGTGAATATGGAAGTGGGGGAAAATCATTTAGTTGAGTAAATTTGTTTGAAATGGATAGGGTAGTTTGAAGATTTTTGGAGGATGAAAATTTATTTTGTTCTGTTTTGTTTGGTTTTGGATCTGGTTCCATTTCGTAATCATCTGAACTCTGGAACCCTTTGAGTTTTTCTTGCTGATTCTTCTTCCTTGGCATTATGATGTCCCTGTAGAAATTCTCTGGTTAAGAAATCAGGGAGAGAGTTACTTTCGCCTCTTATATGCTCTATTTGAAAATCAAATACTGATAAAATTGCTTGCCATCTTGCAAAAATTTGTTTAGAAACAATGTTTTTGACATCCTTTTCTAGAACCTCTTTTGCAGATTTGCAGTCGATCCTTATCAAAAATTTTTTGTTGTAAAGATCATCTTGAAATTTTGAAACGCATAGTACTATAGATAAAATTTCCTTTTTAATGGTAGAATAATTTTTTTGAGGTCCGAGCCAGAGACCTGAATGAAATCTAACTAATTGTTCTTTTGTATCTATTCTTTGTTTTAATATGCCACCATATCCTATTTCTGATGCATCTGTTTCTACTATCATGAATGCAGATGGATCTGGAATGCCTAGACATGGAAGTGATTTGATTTTTTGTTTTAATTCAATAATAGTCTTAGTATGAATTTCTGACCAGGGAGGCGGATTTTTTTGAAGTCTTTGAAAGAGGGGCATGCAAATTTGTCTGAGCTTTGGGAAAAAATCTGATATATAATTTAGACATCCCAAAAATCTTTGTAACTGGGTTTTGTCTTTAATTTCGTTAGGGAATTTTTCTGCAAATTCTAAAGACCTTGTAATTGGCTTGATTGTTCCTTTATAAATGTCATGTCCCAAAAATCTAATTTTTGTTTGAAATAATTTCATTTTAGTGGCAGAAACTACTAAACCATTTTTTTCAACAGTGTTTAGAAATATATGTAAATGTTTGAAATGTTGATCAATATCATGAGAAAAAATTAAAACATCATCTATATAAACAATTATGAATGAAGAAAATTGATTGAAAATATCATTCATTATATGTTGAAATTCAGAAGGAGCATTTTTAAGTCCAAAAGGCATTACATTCCACTCATAATGTCCAAATGGTACCGTGAATGCAGTTTTATACCTATCTTCTTTAGCAATTTGTATTTGCCAGAAACCAGATTTCATATCAAATTTTGAAAATATTTTGGCTTTATATAAGCGATTAATTAAATCTCTTTTATTTGGGATTGGATATCTTATCCATTGAAGAACTTTGTTTAAAGGTTTGTAATTAATAACTAATCTAGGAACTCCTCTTTCTTTTTCTGCTGCATTCATAACATAAAATGCTGCACAGCTCCAAGGAGATTTGGATGGAGTTATTAATTTTTTATCTAAAAGAGTTTGAATTTCTTTCTTGCAGAATTCAAGATGCTCAGAATTCATTTGGATGGGTCTAGCTTTTGTAGGAATATTTTTTTCAGAGAAATCTTTTTCATATGGCAATGTGACAATATGCCTTTTTCTATCCCAAAAGGCATTTGGAATATCAGCACAAACTTTTGATTTAAAAATATTTTCTAAATTAAAAATTTTTTGTTGCAATTTTGATTGTTGTAATTGTTCTTCAATCCTTTGAAAAGAAATTTCTTCTTTTAAAGAAGAAATTTGAAATTCTTTTTGTTTTATTAAATTTATACTTTGTATTACTGAAGAATTTTGTAATAAATTAATATCTTTTTGTAACATGGGACTTAAAAAAGGAAATGATAATTGTTTCCCTAAAATTTTTGTATGAACACCTTTGTCATCAACCCAAAAAGGATAAATTTGTGTTAAAAAGGGAGTGCCTAATATTATTTCTTCCTTAATATCATTAATAATAATGAAAGTATTAGTAAAACTATAATTTTCATTTACGATCTTTCCTTTTGAAATTTTATATTTAATATCCATGGGTGAACTATTTGCACTATATAACCGAGTTTTTGTTTTTTCATAAAATTTAGTTGGGACTAATCCTTCCCTTAAGCAATTTTGATCCGCTCCACTATCAATTAAAGCAATATAGGTTTTTTGAAAATCTCCAATTTGAAAAGTAACTGGTGCATACCATTTTTGAAAATTAATTTTATTAATAACAGTGATAAAATCATCATCATCCCCATTAACTTTCTCTTTTCCCAAAGAAAGATTTTCTTTATAGATGGGGTTTTCTAAAATAGATAATTTTGTTTCAAGTTCGAAATCTTTGATTTCTAAATGCTTTAAACTATTTTTGATAGAAATGATGTCTTCTTTGATTTTATTTATTTCAAGTTGAAGATCTTTGACCGAAAGAGTTTGATTCTTAATAGGAATTAATTTAGAAGTCATTTCTTTGGAAGAGTATTTTTCTAATAATTTTGAAATATTGAAAGGTTCAATTTGAGGAATTGGAATACTTTCTTTGTTTTTAGAGGTAGAGGTTTCACCCAAAACCATAGTTTTGAGTTTCAAAAGGGTTTCTCTTTTGATCTCTTTATCTTGGATTTTGTCAACGAGATCAAAAAGAAATTCCACATTTTTCTCTTTATCTGTTAAAACATTAATGCATTTGATAGGAGAGGAAGAAATCGAAGATTCAGAATCAGAAGTTTGATCATTAATTTGTAAAATTTCGTCATCTTCCTTTTCTGAAGAAGAAGAAGAAGTAGACTCAGGGGTTTGTAATAATATTTTGGATATTTTATCTCCTAGCTCAGAGTCGTTAATAAATAATTCTTGAATCTTTTTCTTTGTGGTACAAGCATTTGCTTTATGTCCAGGTTTTCCACACGAATAACAAAAGATTTTGAAAGCTTTGTTTGATTTTCGGAAATTTCCGAAATTTTTCTTTCCTCGTTTCTTTCGATAATAAGAAGGATAAGAATTTTTATTTTTATCTTTTGAAAATCTAGAAAATTGTTTTTTAATTTTCTTTTTTGTAGAGGGAGCTCTAATAGCTTCCATACCAAATGCTTCACAGAAACATCCAATTTCTTTCCTAGATTGTTTCTTTTCAGAGGTATATTTGGCTTGGAGTTTGAGTTCTTCACATAAAGAAAGACCTTCCTTTTTAATGAAAGCGAAAAGTCCTCCATAAGTAGTATTATTAAGAGCTTGTTCTTTATCTGTATCATGTTCAGCTATTTTTCTAAAAATTCTTTGAGCAAATAATTTTGGTAGTCCTGATATAAATTTTTCTTTCCAAAAACTTTGATTGCAATCTTGTCTTTGTAAAACATAACTAAAGAAGGTATCTTTATACCATCTATAGTCACTTAATGTTGGGCAACGTAAATTTTGTAAAATCGTTTCTCCAGAAGAAAGAGTTTGAGTAGGGTTACCGACAAAATGAAAGGCAATAACTATCATTAAGAAATCACAGCAGTCAGATTTTTGAAATACATTTCCTTGATCATCCATGATGTCAGTAACGTGATTCAAAATTTCTAATCTGTCTTGTAAAGTGAGAAGATTATCCCACCAGTTTTTTAATTGCCCAGTAAAACCTGATATAATAAAACCAAAAATTATTTGTTCATCCAAAGGTTTTGCCTTGTAAGCTACAATAGCCATTCCCATATTTTGAAGAGTATTAAGAATTTCATAATCAGATTTTCCATCTATGTTCCATTCATGGATCATATCTGGGGAAAAGGATTTGGAGGTAAATGTAGACCTTTCTTCATATTGAAGATCAACAGGAGTAGGCCTAGGATAATAGTTTTTTGTAGGGATATTCTTCCAAGATGATCGTATTTTATTAATTTGATGAGGATCATTATCAGATTCTTGAAATTGCTTTGCAACTTTTGAAATGATTAAAGACTCAGAATTTTCTTCATCAGAAGATATCTCTGAACTTTGATATTTACTCAAAACCTTAATATGACTTGGACTATCTGCTAATTTTTGTAAAGATTTTTGAATTTTATCTAACACTGCAGAATTAGAGTTAGAAGAAGTAAAACCATTTTTTGGAAACATTTGAGTCATAGGTATAGTTAATCCTGGTGGTTTGAAATGCGGTGCAGAAACCTTATTAGATCCTAATGATGCAATCGTATTAGGGGCTATGGATCTAGAGGTTTCTTTTTGTAAATTATCAACCTTATTTGAAAGTTGATCTACTTGTGTAGCAACGGTATGAAGGATTTGATTTGTAAAATTATTTTGATGATAAATTTTAATGATGTCTTCTACATTTGGAGTTTTATCTGTTTGATCTACTCTTCCTTCTTTAAAAGGACTAGCCTTTATTTCACGGTCATAATAGGGAAAAGTAATATTTTGTAATGGTGGATGAACTGAACTAATTGTTTGTCCATCCTTCAAAACCCAATTTTTTTGAAGTTTGGTTTGTACAAATATGTGATTTTGAGAATATGGATTAGCAATACCTTGTTTTTCACAAAACAATAAAAACCATGTAAAAAACGGGATATTAATTTGAATAGTATTCATATCTTTATACCATACATCTCTTATTGAGTCTTTAAAGGAGCGAGAAAAAGATCTAAACCAATCTCGATGTTCAGCATTGTGAGAGGAATTAAATTCATCTCTTAGATAGTTTTTATCTATTTCAAAATCTTTAGTAATTGTATTGATAGAGTCAAAATTTTGCATATCAGACATTGTGGGAGATGCAGGTCTAGATGAAGAGATTTGAGAAGTTTGAGAAGCATTTGCTTCATATTCAGGAATAGGAGATTTATATCTGACTTTGATTGGTTCAGAAATGACTGAAGTTGTTTTTTGAGGAAAAGAAAAAGATCTTCGTGGATAGTTGGAAGAAGAAGTACAAGGAGAACTAGATAATTCTCTCATAGACCCAAACCTTATAAGAACTTTATTTTCGTCTTCCTCAATGCATTCTATTTCTTGTCTTATGTTTCTAGGAGGCATTGGATTTGAGAATTGAAATGTCTCAGGAATAGAAATTTGATCCCATCTCAAGGTTTTTGCTGTAGAAACTATTGATTTAGTATTCTCAGCATGAACCTCTATAAAAATAGTTTCTTCTTTTGAAGAAGCCTCATGTATGAATTTTGGATTAACTGTGGAATTCATTAATCTAAAATAAACACGGAAAACAATTGCAAAATTTCTAGCAAACTCTTTAAATTTATTATTTAAAATTTGAATATCTAAAATTAATGAAGATAAGATTAATGGGTCTTGAAGATCTACTGTAAAGTTTGGAAAACAATTGAAATATATTGGGCCATTACAGATATTAGTTTGAATCATAGCCAAAACAGAATCTTTATAATTATTAAGTCGATCGTCTCTGAGAGCTAGGAAAATTGGACAATCAACTCCTTTATGAACTAATGGTTTTATTCCTATTTGAACAAGGCCAAAATGAATGAATCTAAATCTGTGTTTGAGATAAGCTTTAATGCTGGATTCTGAAAGTAAATGCATAGTTTCAGATTCTTTTTGAATGCTTCTAGTCTCTTCATGAGTTTTGATGCTAAATGCAGTCTTAAAATCAGTAATGCCTATATGATAAATTTTTGTAAGATTTTCTTTTGGAATTTCCCAATTTGAAAAGTTCTTTTCTATATGAACTTCACTACTTTGAATTATATTATTAGGTGATCCTAAACTAATAGCTTTCCTTAACCAGTTTGCCATTAATAAATTAAATGTTGCATAAACTAAATATGACTGAATTGAATGGGAACAGTGGGACCACCTAACCGAGAACACCAAGACTTAAAATGGCTTACCAACAACTTAATTAGGCTGACCAAGCACTTTACCAACACTCAATACAAATGCAATTTAATAAATGCACAATTAATCAATTTAAGGGATTTCTAATTGGTGTATCTAAAGCAGTACGTTCAGGAGCTGTTTCTAGGTTTTAAGATTGGGTCTCAATATCAGGCTGAGTCTTCAATGTTTGCAATCTGTTTTTCTGCAATCTCATCAAGACTTTGTATGGTATCCTGCATGTTTGTCTTTTTAACTTCACTAGTATCATTAGCATCCAATTCGTCATCACTTAAATCATCAAAATGTTTATTAAGGTTTAACTCTCTAAATCCTTCACTTAATGTTCCATTGTCGGATTCATCAAATACAACATGTATACTTTCCTCAACCATACTTGTACGCTTGTTTAGAACTATATAGGCTTTACTATTCAGTGAGTATCCAAGAAATATACCTTCATCACTTCTAGCATCAAATTTACCTAGATTATCCTTGCCATTATTATAGATAAAACATTTGCAACCAAATGATCTAAGGTAGGCTATATTCGATTTTCTTCCTTTGAATAACTCATTGGGGGTTTTCTTAAGTATGGGTCTAAGGAGGCACCTATTTAAGACATAATTAGCTGTGTTAACAGCCTCGACCCAATAATGTTTGGCTAATCCATTTTCTATAAGCATTGTCCTAGCCATTTCCTCTAAGGTTCGATTTTTCCTTTCAAACATGCCATTTTGTTGAGGTGTCCTAAGAGCTGAAAAATTATGGGTTATGCCGTATTTTCACAAAAGGAATCAAAGCCTAGTTGATCAAATTCTCTCACATGGTCACTTCTAATCGAGATTATTGGAAGATTTAACTGAGTTTGCATTTCTTTACAACGTCTTAAGAACGGTTTCAAAGCTTTACTTTTATCCTTCAAAAAATCAACCCACGTAAATCTAGAATAATCATCAACTATAACTAGAATGTAAGATTTACCTCGTATGCTCCGTACACGCATTGGACCACATAGATCAATATGTAAGAGTTCATATGATCTTGAAGTACTTACCATTTTCTTCGGTTTAAAAGCACTTCTTACTTGTTTTCCTCTAATGCATGCGTCACATGTAGGACAATGTTTGTAGTCAAGAGCTGGAAGCCCCTTAACTAGATCTTTACTTACCAACTCATGCATGGTGTGAGTATTGATGTGACCAAGACGTCTATGCCATAGTTTTGGATCATCTGTCATAGCCTTCAAGCACTTGAAATTCTGAGCTGCAATTTCGTTAGTATTTAAAGCATGAACACTATCATGTCTAAGGGCGGTAATAAATGTATCTTCGGAGTTAGGGTTTTTGACAACACATTTTTCTTTATCAAAGATTACTTGATTACCTTTATCACATAGTTAAGACACACTTAGTAAGTTAAATTTTAGATCTTCAACCAAATAGACATTATCAATAGTTTTAGACGGATTTTTACCAACACCTAAAAATTTGCATTTACCTTTATCTCCTAGGGTGATCGAGCCATTGCATTTTTCTTTAATTTCAGAATATAAAGAAACTTTACCACTCATATGTCTCGAGCATCACTATCTAAGATCCACTTTTGCTTTACCTAAAAAACAAAAAAATAACCTTTCTCAACTTTACTTGGCTATCCAAGTGACAAATTTGGGACCGTATTCGGGGTAGACCATGTTAGGTGGTCTTGTCCCTTTGGGAACCCATATTTGCTTTATCTGTCCACGTAATTCAAGAGGAAAGGAATTCTTAATAATATAATTGTCCTTACTTCTGTACAGACATGCAAACTTGATATGTCCTTCTTTGCAACAATATGAGCAAGTAGGTGTACGTCTATGTTTGTATGCACTATTAACAAATGTGGTTTTATTCTTATAGTTGTGTGTGACATTATTATAACTTATACCACGTTTATCATTGAGTCCTTTTTGGCGTCTAAGCATATTTGTGAATTTAGATTCAGATTCATTTAACTTTGTTAATGTTTGTAAGTTTTTCTCAGACTCATGGCTCAGAGTCTTGAGCTTGGACTCAAGATCATTGTTTTCATTCTTAAGATCAATGAGCTGTTTTGTCTGGCTAAGATTCTGTTCTTTCAAGACTTTGACAGTCTTTTCAAATTTTACTGTTTCAGCCTTTAGCGATTTATTTTTCTTTATAAGGTCTTCACAACCTTCAGCATAGTGACGAATTCTATTTTCTAGAATGTTTTCTCATCTTTTAAGATCTTTTTAATTTGAAACATGTCAAAGAGAGCTTTAACTAATTCGTCTTTAGAACAAGAGTTAACAAAGTCAAGTACCTCTTTATGATTTTAATCTAGATCATCATCGTTGTCATCATTGGCCATAAGACATAGGTGAGCTTGACCATCTTCACTTTCAAGTTCGGTTGATCCTTCGAAGTCACTCCATGTAGCAACCATTTCTTGTTTCTTCTTGCTTTTCTTGTAAGATTCCCTTTTCTTCTTAGGGCATTCTTTCACAAGATTTTCTATAGATCCACAACAAAACAAGCAAGTTTGTTAGTTTTGAAATTAGAGTTAGAGTTTGAAGATTTACCTTTATTTCTGGATTTAAATTTCTTAAATCTTTTTCGCATCTTCATGATTCCTTCTAGACCTTTTGTGATCAAGGCAAATGGTTATCTTCCTCATCATCACTTTCTTCATCATCGCTTGAGGATTCATGATGTTTCTTTGCCTTTAGTGCAAGATTCTTCATGGAAGGTGTTACATCACTTTCTCCATCATCATGTAGGGTAAATTTGTGAGTTGTGAGTTTTCCAAGTAGATCGTCAAGTGATAAAACTCTCAAGTCTTGAGCTTCTTCAATGGCAGTGACTTTTGGACCCCATTTGGATCCTGGAAGACACCTCAAGACCTTCTGGACTTTTTCTGCATTAGTAAAAGTTTTGCCAAGAGAATTCAAATTGTTAGCAATCAAAGTAAAACGAGTAAACATTTCATTAATATTCTCATGTTTTACATCTTGAATATTTCGTATTGATGCATGAGGATGTTCATCTTAGTTTCCTTTACTTGACTTGTTCCTTCATATGTCACAATTAACTTATTCCATATTTCCTTAGCACTTGTGCATGAAGAAACTCTATTGAACTCGGTACCATTCAAAGCACAACATAATTGATTCATTGCCCTATAGTTCTTGGAAACGGAACACTTTGTGAATATTCGGATTCGATTTTTAATACATCATTTCCTTAAGCGTCCTTTTTTATGGGTACCTTAGGTCCTTTAGTTATAATGTCCCAAAGTTCCATATCTTGATCAATCACAAACATCTTCATCAAAGTTTTCCAATGAGAAAAATTTGCTCCACAAAAAAAAGGAGGCCCAGAGCACGAACGTCCTTCAGCAAACAACCCTTCTCCTATCGGATCCATCACAAGATATTAGTCTTTATATGTGAAACTCAGCTCTGATATCAATTGAAAGTTGATACGATGTCGAATACTCTCTAGAGGGGGGATGAATAGGAAGTATGGGCGTTTAAAATTTTTGTCTAGAAGAATATCTCAAGAGATAGAGTGATCTTTCAAAATCTGTTTTCTGGGACAGTTTTTGGTCGAGTAATAAAACAATAACGTATGTGCGGAACACATGATATGTTAACGAGGTTCGGTTCTAAATAATCTACTCCCCGCCTATGGGTTCCCTTTCGACCCGTAGGATTTGAACGCCTTTTATTAATAGAACTTAAGACAAACTAGAAGATCTCACTATCTTCTCTCACCACGTTCTTCCCCTTGAAGAAACGTCTTACAAGTCCCTTTAATAAAAGCAAATCCTAATCTCTCAATTGAGATTACAAGTTGAACACTTTGAAAAGTATTCTAAGTTAGGCGTATTAAAGTATGAAATAATTTAACTCTTTTTAACACTTAAGCCTATTACAAATTGTAAGAGCTAGATGAATTAAGAATTACAACACTTTTTAACACGTAGAATATTAGATCTTAAGTAAAGAGAGAAAATTGTAAGAAGAGGTGCATCCTTAATTCTGAAATGAAGCCTTGTATTTATAAATGTTACGCCTCAACATCTCCTTGAAGAGCAAGAAAGCTTCATCCGTTAATTTTGTTGATCTGGATATTCTGTGCCAGTCTTCAAGACCTTGAACTTTATTTCAAACTGACATGTACTGACAGCTAAGATAATTTCGTCATTGTGTGCTATAATTTGTTTTTAATAACCAATGCTATGCTGCCACGTTAAAACACATACAATATAGTGAAAACTAAGCAAAACCAGATTAAATAACGTGTAAATACTTATTCAAACTAATTCCTATTTTTAGCATCCATTCAAATTGTCATTTCCTATTTTTAGCATCAATTGAAATTGTCATTTCTTATTTTTGGTATCAATTTAAATTACCATCTTATTTATAGGAAACAATTTAATTAGCCTAACAACATATTTAAGATTCAAACATTAACGTGTACTATAAATAGAAAAACGTGTGTACCTTGTACTTTAACAATTAATCAATTAAATATCTTAAACACACATTTTAAATTCAAATTCAAACATAATATATTCAAACATTTAAGATAAGACGTGTAATAAGATATTCAAACTTAATTTCAATATATTTTGACCTATTAAAATATTTCAAAGATAATTTTAATAAACCTTGACCTATTAAAATATTTCAAATATAATTACAAAACTAACCTTATTATAAACGTAATCACTTTTAAGACATTGAAATTAATTTCAAGAAACTTATAAATTCAATCATAAAATAAACTTAAGTGATTTAAGCATATTTCAATATTTCGGACTTAAACATATAAAAATTATTCAATTTATATCCAATATGATTTTAGACTAACTTAAACAACTAAATGTGATTACTTAATTTATTTGTTTATATGTTTTGAATTATCATCATTTGAGAAAGTTGAATCTTTAGATATGTTTGGCACTTAAGAATAAATAACTAGATACGTTACTAGCACTAATCCATACTCAAAGCTATTTAAGTTAAGATGAAAAAGAAGTTTAAAAATAGGGCTATTACACCTTCGTTAGTAAAAACCCAATGGGATAAAAACTTAAGCAAAGGAAAAAAGAGTACAAGGGACAAATTTTTCCCCCTGATATTAACATATGTCTCGAAATCGGCACATTCTAATCTTGCGCACCAATGATTTGAATCTCCTTAACGGGAATAGCTTTGTAAATTAGTTAGCTGGGATTTTCACATGGTTGAATTCTTTAGACCTTTATCTTTATATCCTTCTACAAATCATGTGGTGAAGAACAATTTTGGTGACAAGTATTTTGTTCTTTCTCCCTTGATATATCCTTTACTAACTTGGTCGATGCATGTTGAATCATCTTCAAGGATTGTAGTTGGTGCCCTTATTGTAACAATTGAGTAAACGACAAGGTTATTAATTAATCAATTTTCGATATATAATGTATTTGAAACTTAGTTGTATTAATATGATTTTATAAATCGTTAGAGATATTAAAGCATATTAGTACTATGTCCCTCTGATTTAATATCATGAATATAACAAGTAATTAAAGCACAATAAAGTAAAGATTTTTTAAAAATAATAAAGTCAACAAATTAAGTAAATTATAACATTAAGAGATGATAATAGAGAATTATGCAAATAAAATAAAAATAAAAATTGCTTGGACAAAATAAAATTACAAGTTCTACAATATATTTTTAGAGCATAAGGTAGAGTATTCGAGCCAGGAGTAGTATAAATAATCCCATAATTAATGATAATGAATGCTTTTTGTATTTATTTTAGATTTTCTATAATTGAATTGATGTGGGAGTTTGAAGATGAAGACTTGTTGTTGGCAATTGATGGTTGAAGGAAAAGTAGAAAGAGTTTAGTGAGTATAATTGTTTTTTTTTTTTTTTTGTTAGAGATAAAATGAATAGCGTGTGTTTGGGACAAGTAGAAAACTCTATTTATAGGGGGTAAAAAAAAATTATTTTTATATTTTATCTCCAAATTTAAGAAAAATGTGGTAAACAAATAGTGATTATAAAAAGTTTTAAAAACAATTTATAATGTTCTTTTGGTTCAAAATTGAAACCTTGACGTTTTTCTAATTTATTGGACCACTTTGGCATTCATTTCAAGTTGATGTTTTTACGATTATAAAGAAACTAGTAGAAAAACTCGTGTAATGCACGAAATTCTTAGTATGATGGTATAAATATAATTATAAACTTTAAAGATATATAATAATAATAAATATACTATATACTACAATAAAGTAATAATTGTTAAGATATGGTGATATAACATTGTTATTTGTTTAATTAACATAAATAATTTCTAGATGATCTTAGACATGAGGAATATTATCTTATAAATTAAATATAATTGATTTATTGATTCGCCGATTACGTATAAAATATTTTGGATTGATCTTGTCTCTTTGTCGTTTCCTAACATTGCTTTATAGTTATAATCAAATTCTCAAGAACAAAAAAAATACCTAAACAGCTAATTATGTTATTTAACTAAGTAATTATTCTAAAAGAGTTATCTCGCTTACCTTCTCATTTCTTTTTTTTTTGTACTTTTAACATTTTTTTATTACTACTATTCTATAAAGTCACAATAAAGGCTACCATTTCTATTTCAAAATGATTTTTATATCATTTGAAGAGTACACAATTGTTAACCAATAATAACCATTCATATTTTTTTCTTTTAATTTAAAAAACTTTAAATTCTCTTTAATTAATCGATCATTTATAATATACTCTAAAAATAAGCCTTTAAAAAGTCCAATTATATTCAAAATAATAAACTACTCTTTTTTTTTTATGTTAGCTAAAATTTTAATAAAAGCATAACCTATGTTATTTTTTAGACTTATTTGTAGCAAAAATCTTCTGCTTATTAATTTTATAAAGATATATCCAAATGATTTAGTTTATAAAGATAATAAATTTATGGTATGTAATTTTTTAGTTTATAAAGATGGTATTCACGATGCGTCATAATTGGAATCAATAATTTATCTTTTATAAAAAACACCATCAATTATACTCCTTTTCTTAGAATCATCAACTACGGCATAAAATAAAAACCTTAATTCATCCAAGTATATGTATACATACATAAATTTCAAAGATCATGTATCCTTACATATCAAATTTCCATGTGTACTTTATTAAATTTTGAATGCTTAGCGGGAGTGGCAATCTCGATATATAATTAATATTATTGGTAATTTTTACAATAATAATGCGGAAGTCTCAAAATGCCGATCTGCTAAAAATTTTTAAAAACCAAAAACTATTTATGACAAATGATATAACAAAATGCAACTGAGTCTTCGATAGCATAAATAAATTGTAGTTGTGTCTTGGATCGGAACCTGAAACTATTTTCTGCAAAATGCTGTCATGCATATTACGGATGACAGCCGATTGAATAGCTCTGCGGTTAACGCCGAGCATATCTCCCTATCCAGCTCAAAATACAGTAATTGTACACTACATTTACAAAATAATAATTAAAGTACGAACTTATAATTTATTGGCACCACTGTATACTTTTAACTTATTCTTTTACTATTCCATATTTTTAAGTCATTAAGATACCATTCTCTACCCTAGCAAAAGTATGTTACTGCCAATTATACAATTCGGTAATCTTTATACTTACGTAAGTTCATTTGGTTAATACTCATAACTGTATCATGCATCATAGCATCAACACTAATCAAGTTTATCGGTGATCAAAAAGCACAACAATATGACACCTGATATATGTAAGAGTCTGGCTAGATTAGGACCGCAGCCCTACATCTAACTGTGGTGGGAGTCGTTACCCCTCCAATACAATTATGCTCGAGCTTCTACAGAATAGGTTGCTAACCCCTTGTCTTACACCACATTTTACGTGCCGGCTAGCACGAGCGGCGAAATTTTACATGTCGGTCCATGGTTCAACGTTACCTTACTATCATGGTTATTCAATCAATACACAAATAATTTTGTACAAGCACATTACATTTTTATTACTATAAGTTGACTTTGACTTTGACCCACTTAGATGGTAACTTCTTTTATTTAATAAGATTCTACCTTTATGCCTTTATAAGTTCACTATTAAAGTTTTATACATTAAATTTTATTTATAACTTTATTTTTTATACTAGTTCATTTGTTGAATAAATTTACACTAATAATTTAATATTCTATTAATAGTCTCTAAATTAATATTTTTCACAAGTAGCTACTAAATTTTATTTTTCTCTTGAAATAAGTTTCAATAATCTACATTTCTAACTTTAAAACAAATAAATATTTTTATTTTTTACACAAAACAAATATTCTGATTATGAATCAAGTAAAACTATATTCTATGGATAAATTTTCAAAATTCAACAAATTCACCAAAAATCAATATTTGAAGTTGAAAAACAAGTAAAACTTATTAAGTTCACAAAAATCAATATTCTAATTATAAAACAAATAGAACTTATACTTTTACAAAATCAATATTTCTAGTTATAAACAAGTAAAACTTTATAAGTTCACAAAAATCAATAGGTGTAGTTATAAAACAAGTAAAACCACAAATCGATAATTCTTGTTATAAAAAAAGTAAAAACTTTATTCTTTTAATATTTTTATAAAATTGAAATTTCACACATAATTTGAAAAAGGAAACTTTACTAAAAAAACTACTTTTACATCTTTTTATATAAATTTTGGTCAAATATATAACTAAAGAATATTTTGTACAAACTAGTTATTTAATATCACAAAAATTTACTTTAATAAAACAAATCTCAAATATTTAAGAAAACACTTAACTTATAAAATTTTCTCAAAAATACCTTTTTAACTTGTTATTTTATTATTATAAAAAAATACTAGTAATAATTTAAAATAAAACTTTTTTTAAATGATAGTGGCCAAATGGCCTTTGATTATTTTTGGACCCTTTTCACTAAAGAAAAACTTAATTTAATATATCAAAATAAATTCTAAATTTAAATAATTAACCTAATCACTAAAAAAAAAAACATTTACAAAATAACATTGAAATTTAATATAACTTCAAGTATAAGTTCTAATATTATTGTGATGTATAATGATAATAATTTTTAAATAACCATACTTAGAAAAAGTAAGTTCGTAAAATACCACATAACTTTATAAACTTACTTAAAGGCAAACATAAATATATTAACAAAAATTCTAACATAAAAAAGAAATCTTAAATATAATAACTTCTTAATGTAACACATAACTCTTAAACATACTAACACTAGTTTATAACATTAATAATACTTAATATAACTATAATATAATTTTTCACACAACTTCATAAACAGTTTCAAAATTACTAATAAACATATTAAAAATACTTTTAGTATAACATACTTATTATAATCTTAATTATAATTTCATTAAACTAACTTTTTACTTATTAAACTAACTTTTTACTTAAACATACTCAACAGATTTCACACTTTGCATATTATAAAGTAAATATAATGTAAAATTCTAAAGAGTAGGATAATAAGTTATACCATCCTAACACCAAAGATTAGGATAAAGTACTAATTAAGGAAATAAAATAAGATCCTCCAAGTATTGCTCTAAAATAAATATTTCAAGTTCCAAGCTTCAAACTCCAAATCTTAGTACTTTCAAGCTCCCAAAATAAATACCCTACTCCAAAAATAATGATTCTCTAAGTACCTAAAGTAATAACCCAACAATGCTCCAAGATGATGATGATTTAAGCTGAATAAAGAGTGTTGTAAGCTCCATCTTCTTGAATTTCATGAACTATAAAATATTCGGAATTCAGTACTTGATTTTATGAAGTGAATTTAGGAGGAAAAAGGAAGAAAAATTATGTGCCATAAGTAGCTATTTGTACATCTTTGGAAGGTGTAGAAATAGATGAGTTTTGCTTCAATTTTACTAAGTAGAACATTTAGGTAAATACTAGTGTATAAAGGAGATTTTTAGGGGAAAAAATCTTATGGAATTTGAATAAAAAAAAATTATGCTCCAAATCTAAGTCCATATCCATCCAACATAGTGGTAAGGAGGCGGTTTGATTTCTTTTCAAACTTACTTTACTTATGTAAGTGAATAAGTAATAAAAAAATATAGGTAGGTGTTTATCGCCAATGAATTTTAGTTAGGATGCCTACAGTAAAGTGTATATGTTTCAAAACTAGCAAATAATAAAAACGTTTGTATTGTGATTATATATAATACTGAAGTGTATGCAATATAGAAATATGTACCTCGACATCCCATAATAATGTGCTCCTATGGTCCTTTTATAATTTGAGCATGCTAAGGTCACTACGCTCAGGAGCTGCTGGATCCATCTTGATCTACAAAGCAATGACGATGGGTTATTATCAATAATAGTGTTGGCAATACAATGTAAATTTCACGACATTTAATCTTATATTTTTAGATATGAACTACTTTCACTAAAAGGAGAAGATGATATATACTCAAATACTCTTTCAAAAACCCATAAGGATATTGTAAATTTTGAAGGATTGTAAACGACGACTAAGATAGCCCTATATTCATACAAAATCATGTTAGTTAGAGCATGTTAGACTTCATACATAATATATATGCTTATACAATATATATATATATATATATATATATATATATATATATATATATATATATATATATATATATATATATATATATATATATATATATATATATATATATATATATATATATATATATATATATATATATATATATATATATAAATATATATAATTGAATCTTTCTTATCCTTATAAGTAATTAAATTCATAAAGTATGACATAATATTTATTTAACAAAATGCAAAACAAAGGCATATCAACTAAGGTAATTAACAGCACAATATTAACTAGTAATTGTAGAGGATAATGTAGATGATGAGGGATGGACTGTAAGTAAAGAAAAATGTTGAACAACGACCAACAAAACCAACATGTTTTTGCCCTAAAATGTTGAAAATAAACAAAAAAATATAAAATAAAATTATACCTTTAAGCAATTTAAGTTTGTCCCAAATTGATTTACAAGTTTCAAATTACAAGAAGGAGAAGTTGAGAGCTTTAAGGTTTAATGGAGGAAATAACGATTTCAATTTATGATAAATATGGGATAACTGACCTAGGGAAGAAGCTGGGCATTATATTTGCATATGGCCCGCTATTAGTAACAATGACCGATTATTTAATTGAGTCAAAGTCAGTTTAGTAATCGTCCACTATTACTAACAACTAACAATAGTAACAAAATTGAGTTGACTATGAGTTTATGACTCAACTTAGTAATCATTCGTTGTTACTAACAATACCATACCATTCTATTTCTCAGGCACAGGTGAAAAAAACTTATTTTGGGAATTATTTTGTTTGTGTGCGCGTAGTATTTTATTATAAAAACACAAATTCCTAAATGAGACGATCTCATGATGCTACTAATTCTATTGGCTGACCTGTATGTATTTAGTATACATCAAATCTCCTTTGAAACGACCACATACGTACGACCACTCATAGGTCCAACCCATAATTTTAAGTTGCCTTAAAGCATGAATTTTGACATTTTGGACCTTGAAATAGGCATTCTAAGTCTTAAAATGGATATTTTACAATTGGAGTTTGTATGTAAAATATAAAATTAAGGGTTGGAATAGAAATTTGAAGAGTTAGATTTAGCATTTTAAGTGGTAGAAGGAGTGTTTTAAGGGTTGAAGTCGATAGTTAAAAAATTAAATTGAGCTTGGCTTTTTAAGCTTGGAATTGGGGTTTTAAGTGTTAGATTTGACTTTTTAACTCTTGAAATGGCTGCTTTAAGGCTTGAATTCGACAAGTATAAAATTTTTTTTGGTCGCACGCATGAGGCGCTGCATACAAGTATTTGTGTTTAGTATATTAAAGGGGGTGTTTGGTAGGGTTGTTCAAGTGTAAAATCCGGGTATCCGCTTTATCGAATACCTAAATATGCAATCCAGCTCCGACTCGGATTAAACTGGGTATTCGGATTTTGGATACTCGGTTTGCATGGGGTCGAAAACTGGATACTCGATTTTTTTTATTATTTCTTTTACAATTTTTTTATATAAAATTCAAATACTAATTCTCTGAAAATAGCATCAAAATGAGGTAAATGAGGGGAAGGCATGGGAGATGGTATGGCAAATGACATGGTGATGCAGCACATTACATGACAACTTATTGGCAAGAATAATATTCATTTTCAAATTATGAATAGCGTCAAAAGCTTGCTCACATTTTATAGATCATAGATATTAATATAGCTTATTAACATGGAATACTTCTATAAACTTAATAATAGATTAATCATATTATATGTCCTTAAATGTCTTTTTACACTAATTACCTCTCAGCTATCAACTAAACTTTATCAAATACTTTTAGATAATTAGCTAATAAAACCAGCTAGTCAAATCAGTTTATAAAATCAGCTAGTCTAATCAGTTACTCCAATCAGCTATCAGCTATCAGCTATCAGCTATCAGCTAAAAGTTATTAACTGTTAGCCAAACACCCAAAGTGATTAGGTACAATTTTAGAGTGATCGAGATTTATATAAACAATTTCACAGCCGGTCTCTTGAGAAACGTCTCTTTATGGACCTGCCCATTACAACTTAATACGTAATCTTATTCTACATTTCTCTTTATAGACCTGCCCATTACAATTTAATACGTAGTCTTATTCTACATTTCCCTTTATGGGCTATGGCCGATTAAAGATTGTCTCACAATAACAAGTCGTGACAGTTCCAAATTACACTATTCAACCCTCGTAAACAAAGCCCCAGAAATCCCCCAATTCTTCCAATTCACAGCCCTAAAGCCCTTCACCAGTAGTTCCCACTTTTCTCTTTAGTTCATCTACGCAAAAATTTTGTCTACAATTCCTCTTTATGTTTCGTTTGAATTAATTCAGGGTTAATCAAGTTGATTACAAGTATAGCTAGCAGTTTTGTAAAACTATTACACTCACAACTTCAAGTTAGGCTATCAGATTAATTTCTTCACCAAAAGTTTCGACGAAAACTTTGAAACTCTGTAGAATTTGATTTCTAATTATAATCTGTCGATTAAGATTAATAATTAATGGCTCGAAGTGTGTCGCGTTCGCCATCATATAGGCGGCGACGTTCTCCGTCTCCGGTGAGTCACCGCCATAGCCGCCGTAGTAGAAGGGACCGCAGCCGTTCACCTCACAGCCGGTAATTTAATTTCTGTTTTATAGAACTATTTTCTTTCCATTTATTTTGTTTAAAAATAAAGTTTTTCTTTCTTCTTGCATTCTTTTGGATTTTGTGTAACTTCGATTAGTTATATGTGAAATTTTATTGGCTGTAAATTATTGTAACATCTGATGCATTGAGGATGTTTATTTATTTTTTGAAATTTCTTAGTTGGTATTTGTTTTGTAAATCAATGTATTCTCACACGAGCATTTACTTTTCTTAAAATGGTAATGTAGTAGGAAAATTATTATCTGATGTTAACCTAGTTCATCGACTGAAATTTTTGTGGATTTTGTGATCATCAATTTACAACATTGCTTTGACTGAGTTAGAATGCAAAATAGTTGGGATTGATCTTTTCACCGGACCATGTTGGATATGTTTAACTGAAACATGGGCCTTAAAAACGATCACAAATTCCATTAATTTTTAACTGTCGATTATAAACTACTAATAGAGGAAGTGGTTGCTCAATTTACTATGTTAAATGAGAAGAATACATCAAATCAACAATTTCCATTACTCAGTAAATCACATTCAATGATGAATACCCAACAGTAATAGTAGGGATTAGTTTGAGTTATCACATCAAATACCAAGTAAATCAACAATTTCCATTACCCAGTAAATCAAATTTAATGAGAAGAACTGCACCAATCAAGTCCAAGAACCCCTTCATTTGGTGATTTGAATGTGCAGCAGCAAGGTGTTTGTGCAGGGGGAAGACACCTTGAAAAGATGTGATCATAAGGTTCTGATCAGTGATCAATACCCTTCCAATGACACTCGCTGGTTAGCAATGATCTCCCTCAAGAACTAGGCTAATCTCACCAAGAACTTGTTTAGGAAGGACCGAACAAACCTTCTTGTTTCATTCACAACAGGCTTTGCACAGGGAAAGAATTGAAGGCTCTCAATTCCACTTTGAAACTCTCAAACGTGTGGTTTATTATTGAATATCAAAAGATGTCTTTACATGGAAAAACAAGGGCTATATATAAGCCTTTGATTACAAGAAGCGTGCCATAAAATAGATACACATGCGAGCTGTAATTAATGGCTACAAATAACAAACTAACTAATCTCAATTGCTTGCCGATCAGTTGTTTCAGGCAGTAGGGTACTTGTTGGTGTGGCCCATGTAATGTAGTAGTGTTCCGCTCTGTGGTCTGATCCACCTCCTCATTCAATGACTCCAGGTACCCTACTAGTCAGCTCAGTCTCAGTCGACCTGTTGTACAGGCATGAATGTTGTTCTGATGAGGTCAAGGCTGTGTTCGATTTAACCCCTCCCTCTTTAAAAAGAATTTTCCTCAATTCTAGACTTCCATGGTATGGGGCCATATCCTCAATGTTGAAAGTAGGGTATATGCCTGAATCTTCCCCCATGTCCACTATATAAGCATTTCATCCACCTTCGTGCAGCGTGGGTATTAGTTGTTTTTTTCTCCTTTTTGAAAATCTATCCTTTCTAAGGTGAACCGAGACCTAATCTCCTTCTTGGAACTGTCTCTTGAATGATACCCCTTTATCTGCTCCTCTCTTGTATCTCAGGTTGGCTTTCTCAATGTTGCCCTTGACTTGATCATGAATTCTTAGCAAGGATTCTGCCTGATCCTTTGTTCCTTATGGGGTATGTGCGGTAAATCAACCAAAGCAATGGGAAGTAAAGGATTGACACCGAACACACATTCAAAGGGTGATACTTTAGTGGCAAGGCTAGGACTCCTGTTATAGGAAAATTCAGCATGGCCATGTTTAGTGTCCCAATCTTTTAAGTTTTTGTGCACTAGAGCTCATAGAATGGTGCCTAATGTCTTGTTGGTTGCCTTAGTTTGAGTATCTGTTTGAGGGTGATAAGAGGTGCTAAACAGGAACTTAGTTCCTAGCAATTTTCACAAAGTTGACCAAAAAACACTCAGGAACTTGCTATCTCTATCTGATGCAATGGATCTTGGCACACCATGTAACCTAACTATCTCAGAGAAGTATCGATTGGCTTTATGTATTTGGCATCATCGGTTTTGTAACAAGCAATGAAATGGCTCATTTTAGAGAATCTATCCACCACTACCATGATTGCGTCCCTCCCCCTTATTGTTCTAGGCAAAGCTACAATAAAATCCATACTAAGGTGCTCCCAAGGTCTCTCAGCAACATGTAAGGGTTTATATTGACCCTTTTGAAATGTTAGTTTGGTTTTATGGCAAGTTTCACATCTTAGGACATATTTCCCATTGTGCCAAACATTTTAGGCTAAAAGAAGTTCTGTGCCAACATGTCTAAGGTTTTTGTATCCCAAAATGACCTCCTCCCAAAGTACCTTCATGCACTTCTTTCACTAGAATATATCTTAGAGGAGACTTAGGTATGCAAAGCCTATTTCCTTTGAACAAGAAACCCTCTTGTATAGACTTGTGATTCCCCTTGACACTCTTGATACGAACCACTTAGTTCTGGATCTGTGCATTATAGATCTTTGATCATTTGAAACCGAAGAACTTTGGTTTCTAACGAGGCTAATAGATGGCTTCTTCTACTAAGAGCATCAGCAATGACATTGGCTTTTCCTGTTTTATATTTAGAAGAGAAAGTGAAGGACTACAAGAATTCTACCCATTTGACATGCCTAGTGTTAAGTTTCTTTTGCCCATTGATGTGCTTAAGAGATTCATGGTCTGAATATAAAACAAAGGGTTGCACCCTAAGATATGTGTTCAATTCTCTAAAGCCCTGACTATGGCATAAAACTCATTATTATTTGTGGAGTAGTTTAATTTGCTTCTACTTAGTTTCTCACTAAAGTAAGCTACATGTTTGCCTTCTTGAATTAACATAGCCCTAATGCCCTTGCCACTAGCATCACACTCTACCTCAAAAGATTTTGCAAAATCAGGTAGCCTAAGAAAATCTCTTGTTTTATTCTTTCAAAGGCCTATCGTGCCTTCTTAGTCTACTCAAACTTGCTAGATTTAGTGCACTCGGTGAGGGGAGCCATAATGGTGCTGAAAACTTCTGTAAAAAGATGCTAACCCATGGAATGACCTGTTCTGGGTGATGCTGTATGTTGTAGGCCAAGACATAATGGCTTCTATTTTGGCAAATTCAGCCTTCACCCTTTCCCTCCCAATGATGAATCCTAAAACACTCACTTCTTGCATCATGAAGGCATACTTTTCCAAGTTAACAAATAATTTCCGTCTCCTAAGCATCACAAACAACTCTCTTAGCTGTGAAATGTGTAGTTCAAGGCTTTGGCTATAGACTAGGATGTCATCTAAGTATACCACCACAAATTTTCCTATATAGGATCTTAGAACTTCAGTCATTAACCTCGTGAATATGTTTGGTGCACCTGTTAACCCAAAAGGCATGACTAGCCACTCATACAACCCATATTTGGTCTTGAAAGCAGTCTTCTATCCACCCCCTCCTTCATTCTAATTTGGTGATACCCACTCCTTAAATCTACCTTGCTCAACCATTCAGCCCTAGTTAACTCATCAAGGAGGTCATCTAGTCTAGGTATGGGAAACCTATACTGTAATATTCACACTTCTACTTTCAATGCCCATCCTCCAAGTCCCATCCTTGGGCACTAGCAAGGCAGGCACTGCACAGGGGCTTAGACTTTCCCTCATATACTCTTTCTTCATTAGCTCTCCTATTTGCCTCCGTACCTCCTGAGTTTCTTGGGGTTTGATCTATAAGTTGGTTTGTTGGGTAGAGGTGCTCCAAGAATTAGGTCTATTTGGTGTTCAATACCTCTGATAGGGGGTAGTCCTATTGGTAACTCTAAAGAGAAAGACATCTTTGAATTCTTCTAATAACTTTGACAGGCTAGGGTTTGTTTGATTGTTTGCTGTCAGAACTTCCTCAGTGAACAACACACAAACCTTAGCTCCAGCCCTAATCTCTCTGTCAGAAGCTTTCCTACTCATCAAATGTATAGGAGTCTTAGTCTTAGGTGGAGGTATGGCCTTATGTGGGGGTAGAGGCAGCAAGTCCTTAAATCTTACCCTCATGCTTTAGGTATACACATTAGTTACCCCATCATGCTTAGTGCCCCTGTCATGTTGCCAAGGTTTGCCTAGGAGAATATGACAAGCATCCATGTTCAGTTAATCACACAAAACTTGATCCTCATAAGTGCTTATCTTGAAACTTTCTAAACATTGCCTCTTCACTTAATTTTCAGTCTGCTCATCTAACCTAAGTTTATAGGGGTGAGGGTGGGGTTTGGTTACTAGACTCAACCTTTTCACCAAGTCTTTGCACACTCAATTTAATTCACTCCCACTGTCTATGATCAGATCACACAAATCCCCACCAATCCCGCACTTAGTCTGAAAAATATTTTCCCTTTGATTAGTCTTGACTGCCTTAGAAGTGGCATGGAAGTTCCTTCGAACTAGTAGGCTGTGCCCCTCTTTTTCAGGGTTGATTTGTTTGTTGTTACTCTCTTCTGATAACTCAGTCCCTGTCAATTCCATAGTGCCTAAACTATTAACCACATAAGTACTCTTAGGTCCATCTACTGGAGTAGGAGGCATGACTACCTCTTCTTTTCCTTCCATGGTTACTAGCATAGCCTTGGGCCCAACCCTACTGTTAATCTCAACCCATTCCTTTTGTGTGAAAGCCCTAGCATTGGAACACTCATCTTTTAGTGTCCATATCCATGACACTTGAAACAGACAACATCCTTCAAAGGTGCATTAAGCTTGTCTTTGGACTGTGGTTTGAAAGGCATAGGTTTCACAGCCCTGTTAGGTAGTGGTATCCTATTGCCTCTAAACCCTGACTTCTAACCCTAGCATACTTTTCATATGCTAAAGCACTATTGTAAGCACCATCGTAAGTGAGGTTTTGCACGGGTTCTAGCTTTTCTCTAATCTCCTCTTTGAGCCTACCTAAAAACCTACCATTCTTCATCTCTTCTGGTTCATTGATATCACATAACACAACTAATCTTTCCCTCTCTTGGATGTATTAAGGCACTGTCATGGACCCTTGCCTCAAGTTTCCCCAGCTCTCATGTAACTGTTGCTTGTAGGTTGTAGGTACATACTTCCTTCTTAAATGCTTCTTTAACTTGTCCCAAGAATCTATTCTAGCCCTATCTTCCCTCTTTCTTTGCTTCTACACTTCCTCTAACCAAATTATCTTCAGTATGACCTTGGCCAATTTGTAACGTTGGTCTTCTGGGGTTTCTTTGAAGTCAAAGTATCTTTCTAGGCTATTTTTAGGTGTACCCTCAATGTTTGGCACGTCCACATTTAGGAATCTGTCATTGAACCCAGGGTTTGGTCTGGGATTGTTCAACAACCCTGCATTGTTCAGTGTGAGGGACAATTGCTCTACTAACTCGGTTAGGTTGGTAAGTCTGGTCTCAACATCCATGTTTATAGGTGGATTCATGGTGACAATACTCAAAACAAATTGGACAAATACAAGAAACAACTTCTTGAACAAAAACAAACTAACAATGCAAACAACTGATCACTTTAGAGGAAGACTTTCTTTAGAAAATTTCCTCCCCAAATTGCAATTGACTCAGTTAATTCTTTGAATTGCTATGATTTCAACATAACAACCAAATCAAATAGAATTTAATGAAGGGAAAAGAGAGGAACAAAATACAGATCACTCAACGTAAATTGTTCTGTATTTGAATTTTTTTGAATTGCTTCTTTAGTTCCATTTCCTATCTTTCCTTCGATGATACTCCCTGCATTTTTCCATGGCCAAGCTCTGATTCCAAGTTGCACCAATCAAGTCCAAGAACCCCTAGATTTGGTGATTAGCTGCAAGGTGTTTGTGCAGGGGCAAGACACTGTGAACAAATATGATCAGAAGGTTCTGATCTGTGATCAATACACTTCCAATGACACTCGTTGGTTAGGCAATGATCTCCCTCAAGAACTAGGTAATCTTACCAAGAACTTGTTTAGGAAGGACTAAACAAACCTTTTTGCTTTACTCACAACAAGCTTTGCACAAGGAAAGAATTGAAGGCTCTCAATTCCACTTTGAAACTCTCAAAGATGTGGTTTATTATTGAAAATCAAAAGATATCTTTACAAGGAAAAACAAGGGCTATATATAAGCCTTTTATTACAAGCGTGCCATAAAATAGATACACATGTCATTTGTGATTAAAGGCTGCAAATAACAAACTAAATAATCTCAACTACTTGCTGGTTAGTTGTTTGTGCAAGTGAGCAGCAGGGTCCCTCTTGGCGTGGCCCATGTAATGTAGTAGTGTTCCACTCTGTGATCTGATCCACCTCCTCATTTGATGACTCAGTGGTGTCCCTAGTTAGGCTTGGCTCAAGGTGATCAGGCACCCTACTTGTTAGCTCAGTCTCAGTCAACCTGTTGTCCAAGCTTGAGTGTTGTTCTGATGAGGTCAAGGCTGTGTTTGGTTCAAGAACCCTATTATAATTGGAATTATTTTGAGTTATCTAATAATGAAATTTATTTTGAGCTAGTGGTCAATAGTTGATATTATTTTTCCCATGTTAATTGCTTTTGTGATTTGTTGGATTATACTTCTAGTCCTTTCAAGTAGAGAGTTTAGACAAAGCAACAAATCTTGCTTGAGTTATGTACTGAACAACTTGAAGCAAGTCATTTGCGAAATGGGACTTCTGCTTTTTGGCTAATGGGCTGGGTGAATCAAAGCTAACCTTTTTTTTGCGGGCGTCATTTAACCTGTCATTTAATAATTTTTCCCAACCACAAATGTTCTTGGAAAATCCTGTAGTATTTATTATTGTCTTTTACTTGGAAGTTGGAACTGACTGAACTTCAATTTAAAAGCTACATCTAATCAACACAATGTCCAAATCAATATTTAGAATCCAAAATAACAAGCTTTGAAAGTTGTAATCTAGTTCAAATGTTTACTTAGAAGTTAGAACAGTGCTAAATTATGTAGCGTGGAATCTTCGTATGATTCTTTAATCGGACTTGGGTATGGAACTTGGGACACTTATTTTTGGCGTAACAACCATCCATTTTTTCATTTAGCAGCCAAATCCTACACTTGGCATCCGTGTTCACTGTAGATACATGAGTCCGAGTAACATAGGCATAAAGCACGTAGAGGCTATGTTACATGGACATATCACATAAGTACCAATATTGGATTCAGTTGTGGATCTGAATGTTCAACTCGGATATTTTTATGAAATAAATAAATGATTTTTTGTTTGAAATAAAGTGTTAGAATAATCTCTTTTCCAAGGATTGGACATGTGTGGTGTAAAATTAAGAGTTCATATAGCAAAGCGTAAAAGAGTGAAATAAAATTTAGAAGAACATTACGCAATGCTTAATGAGAATTTTTTTTTTATAATATTGTAATTTTTTAATATATTAACGGGGCTTGTCATACTTGCGCGTTATCAAAATTTAGTTTCTGTTAACCACTCATTAGTCTTTGTGGATGGATTAGGCGTATTTTTCAATTTTATGTAAAAAATCGTTGTCCGAGGTGTAATGATACGGACTTAATCTGTTTCCTGTGCATGATTAGCTTTATCTCTACTATGTTTGTAACTTGCAATTGGACTTGTGCTTCTCTTATGCAGGCGAAGAAGTCGCTCAAATTCCCTACGTCGTCGTAGAAGCCGTTCGCCAACAAGACGTCGAAAGAGCCGTTCTCCAATAGCACGCCATTACAGGAGAAGAAGAAGTAGGAGTTCCTCGCAGTCTCTTCACAAGTCCCGCAGTCCAAGTGTTGCATCAGTTGAGCGTAAGGAGGCTTTAAAGAGGCAGAAAAAGGAAGAAGATGAAGAAAAAAAAAGGTAGTTGTAGTTATGCATCAGCTGATGTTCCAATTGTTACATTCATTTCGCATAGTTCTTTTGTGTCTATGTTGATTGAGCTTTGCTGGGATTTCACATGTGTTGGTTCTGAATTTACCTAGTGAATTATAATTTTACGCTAATTGTTCAGAAAAGATGCTCATCAACTTCCTTCATTTTGTTTATTCTGTCTTCCTGTCTGAGTTTTTGATATGCTTTTACCAGACTAGAAGTCTCAACCTAGTGTACTTCATTCCTTTACTTTTGCTTTCTTCCTTGCTTAGAGTGCAAAGCTAGTTCCCTGATTGGCAGTTGGCTTCTTTCGTAGGATTATCTTATAAGCTGATTCTGATGCTCGCTTCTGTTTGACTTATAATTAGATGTAAATATACTACAGGTTGAGCTTCTTTACCGGGTTTTCTGAAGGAAGCTACTGCTAAATTTCAACTTATAATTTTGATGATCTAGTGCTGCATCGTTTATCTACTGTTCTCACTGTTAGAATCTGATGTGTTATGGATCAGACTCCTGTTAGAGAGGTATGCCTTGGATGATTAGCTGCATAAGCTACTATACAACCTGCTGATGCGTGGAGCATTTACATTAGTCATTTATTTTACTGAAGGTTAAGATCTCTGCTGACTAGTGAAGATAATCTAAATGAAAGGAGGCATAAGCTTGCTGTGAGATCGTTTTTGTTCATCACTCGTATGGTTTGCCACAGCTTTCTACATGACCGGGACTACATTTATATTTGACTTTTGTTTTTTCAACCAGGATCCAACATGAAATTCAGCTCAAGCTACTAGAAGAAGAGACCACTAAGAGGATTGAAGAAGCTATACGCAAAAATGTTGAGGAGAGGTTAAATTCAGAAGAAGTTAACTTAGAAATCAAAAGGCGCATCGATGAAGGTCAAAAGAAGTTGTTTGATGATGTTGTTGCTCAGCTTAAGAAAGAGAAGGAAACAGCTCTTATGGAGGCAAGGCAAAAAGAAGTGAGTATCAGATTTCATGCCAAAATATAGTATTGATTGTTAAGTCTTGTTCACCCTAGCTCCAGCTGTAGTGTTGCCTAAAATGAACCGTGAGTATTGCGTTTGGTTCACTAAGCCACTAGAATTTTCCAATTGAGTTTAACCATGGCCTTGATTCGGGAAAGGGTGGTTTCTTGTCCAATGGATTTCATTTTCATGACCATTGAGCATGTATGTTCTTCTGTCTTGCTGTGGTTGCTTTCATCATGATTTATGTTGGAGTATTTTGTTGAGAGTGATTCCATGTCCCAACTTTTCTAGGGATAATCGCGAGTTTTGGAGGCACCTTCTAAAGCGTCATTTCTCTTATATTGTTAATGTCTGTTCTTGGTGAATCCTATTACAAAACTGATGCTTCCGATCAATTTGAGAATCTACCTCTAAAACATGGGTTTATTCATGAATTACTAAAACCCTTATTTTGATAAAATCTTGGACAGGAACAAGCACGGAGAGAAAGGGAGGAGCTTGATAAGATGCTTGAAGAGAACAGAAGGAGAGTGGAGGAGGCTCAGAGGAAAGAAGCTCTAGAGCTCCAGCGTAAATTGGAGGAACGTCAGCGCGAACTGGAGCTGATTCAGAGACATAAGGAAGAGGCCGCTAGGAGAAAGAAACTTGAAGAGGAAGAGGAGCGAGCCAATCAAATACTTATGGCTAAGAATAAATCTCGGCCTAGGACATCCTCTGCCGTTGGCCTTTAATCTTTGGTTGCAGACATCTATGTTAAATTTATCGAATTTTCAAGTCGGAGCTTTCTGAATGTACTATCAATCATTGAATTGTTGAAATTTTAATATTAAATAGGGTTTCCCTTTGCTTCACCTTATAAATTTTACCCTCACTTCACTTCTTTTGTTTAAGGCGATAAAGGATTTCTATTATCTAAGGAACCATACACAAGGATTTTGTAAATCATCACTGTTTTTGTTTAGAGATACTTCCTTCGGGTCTTATTTTTATGCACGTTAGGATTTTTACGCAACATACGGTCTATTTGATAGGTGGTGTTAAATGGTGATAATGAGAATTAAAACTAGTGACATGGAACTTTTAATGAAATTTTACATTATAAATCATTTTCATTACAACTATTTAGTATCATTAACCAAATGGCCTGTTAGTGCAACACTTCATTCAGTAATATCTCCAATTACAAACATCTAAATTTTATAAAAATTGATATTTGAAAGCTATAATTTGAGAAAAATTTAATAAGATTTCATTTTACTATATAATTTCTACTAATTAGTTAAAAAACATTAGACAAGTTGATCCATGAGTAGTGTGAATAATTCAAACGATGGATTTGATTAGGACCTTAGGAAGTAAATCAATATAATTACTCTTTTTCGCTATATCCACACGGTCAATTATTTTCTCATAACTGAAAGAAACTTTAATTTGCTACATTTTGTGAATAGTTTTGTGGATTGTTTTAGTTTATACTTACTAAGTGAAATAATATAGCTATATTTGAAAGTAAAATACATACTAATAAAAGGTGGCGTTGTACACGAACTAGTGTACGATGGTCTGTTACTAACTACTCTTTCACCTAGTCTAGTATACTTGGACCTAGGTGTAAGTCGCATAAAATGCGTCTAAGTCACATAAAACGTGTGGCTTGATCTAGTTCAAGTCGCACACATCCTGTAATAATGTTTTTCCATAATTAGTTATTTGCTTTATTACAATTTTATTTTATAATTAATTAATTGGTGTAATATTAATGCTCAATTAATCAAAATTTACCGTCAAACATCAAAAATGTTACATCAATTCTCTTAAAGAGTCTAATGATACATCAAAAATGTCAATTTATCGAATGGTTTACCATAAACAAGAATTTTCCAAACAAGTTCATAATCTCTATATCCACTACTTACTACCAATCAACACCATGCACATCTCTTACAATTGACTCAAAGATATACTATCTCTGTTCCAATTTAGTTGCAACATAGCAACTTTGCACAATATTTGAGAACAACTTTTTTCAAAACAAAATGACAATTTTACCCCATTTCACATGGGTAAGGTTGATAATGATATGTGGGGAAGTGAATAAAGTATGGGTAAAATAGAGAATTGCATAATTGCTTTTTGCCAAAAAGGATAATGTTGCAAGTAATATGAAACATCAAAAAATAGAAAGTATTGCAAGTAAATTGGAACAGAAGAAGTATATATATATATATATATAATAATTTTTGAAACAATTTTATAAAGGAAAATTATTAAAGAGTACCTAAGAAAAGCTTATATTTGTGAAAAACTACCTAGAATATTTTTTTTTGTCAAAAACTACCTAGAATATTTATTTTTATTGTCAAATAGTACATATTATCGGAATCTATCTAAAATTCCATTAGTATTTCATGATTTAACAAAGACATAAATCTCTGTAGGAATATTAATGGATGATCGAATGCAACAAGAGGGGGGGGGGGGGGGGGGGGGGGTGAATTGTTGTGTAGTAGGTTTAAGATTTTTGCCTCTAATTTTTGCGGAATTATATTAAGTAAAGGACAAAAACTTAAACTTAAAAACGAAAAGAAAAATAATAAAGGAGACAAAGATTTTACGTGGAAACCTTCTTGGCCTAATAAGAAGGAAAAACCACGACCCCCCGGGATTTCAAAATTCTCACTATGTTTAGTCAATTAGTTACAATTACACAAAACAATGTTTGCTTCACTTGAAGCTTCTCAATTCTCTAAATGCTTTACTCAAAGCTTCTCTACTTAGGCCCACTTCTCTTCTCTTCTCTTCTCTTCTCTTCTCTCCTTCTCTTTCTCTTCTCTCGATTCTATTCTCTATTTCCTTAGACTTCCCATAAGTCTAATTACAACAAAACACTCAATTACCCTTTACAAGGCCATTTCTCAAGATGATAAGAATTAAAATAATTACTTAAGAAAAATATAAATTAATTGGCATTGGAAAACTGAAAATATTTTTCTTAAGATGATCTCCCTTTAATGGACACTCTTGAATCCTAAAAGGATTGATTTTTGATTCGAGCAAAGTCCCTTCTATTTATAGAGGGAACAGCCAGCAGTTACCATAAGCATAACGTCCACTATCTCACACATACCTCCACTACCCCCACGTTCTCAAAACAAAAGGTGGTGGAATTATGAAAGTGTCCGGCTGTTATTTGCTCAAAGAAAAATCAGTTTCCTTAATGCTAAAAATAGCATAGGAGTTTAAAACATAAGATCCTAAAAAATAGGAGATCTAAATCTAATTAAGAAAAAGTCTTGGGCTATTTTTAGAAAACCTAAAAATAGATTTGCCAATTAACTTACTAATTAATTTAAGCAATTAAATTAATTCTAAACCATTACATCAACTTAAAAACAGAAAATAAAGTATTCGCAATTTTCCAGTCGATGCTATTCTTCAGACCTGCTACGTAGGAACAGTGTACTGTCTCCAGCTTCAACATTCGTCAGAACTTTAACTCTAGGAACAACAGTCTGTTTTCCAGAGCAATTTCCCAACTTCTTGGATATTTGAGACATGTACATCTTCCACGAATCAAGTCATAGGCTTCATCAACGATTCACATTAAATCGGATATATACCTACAAAACAATCTCTAAAATATGTTTGTTTATTTAAAAGTAAAGTCATCATAAAAACCTTAAGAGGCCAACAAATTCCCCCTTTTTGATGATGGCAAACTTTATAAACAAACTTAAGTAAAATAGAGTAAAACAAAATTCATAGAGCATACTAGAGATTAAAGTAACTCTAATTAACTTAGCAAATCAACTTGTTAGAATATAATTTACCAAGCATTCATAAACAAACAGTTTACTCTAAAATATCAAATATTTTTCAAAAGTTTTCAAAATTGATTAACTTAAAACCTAAATGAAATAAACTAAGTTAAACGGAAATAGATAAAGACTAACATAACATAATAACCTAATATAATAAAACTAACATAATATAAGCTAACATAATAGAACTATAATAAACCTAATAATAATAATAAACATAACTTATTAAGTATTTTCACAGAATCAAATATTCATGAGGACTTCAACAACCACAGATGATCACTTAACTAGCATAAACACAGCAAGCACACATTATATCCATAAGAATCAATATAAATCAACGAGGATATGTAACTGTGTATTCACTTCTCCTCTTAAGTTTGTGCATAATCTTCCCCCTTTTGTCATCAGTCAAAAAGAATTGGGAGGTATCAAATCTCAGCACAAACCATATAGATTTGTTAGTGATGAAAACAACAAACAACAATAATAAAAGCAAGTGCTATGAACAATGATTAAACCTGCATAGAGTTAATTGTCACAGACCATAGAAAATAAAAACAAAGAAAAGTAGCAATTGTTCAAAGTTACAACAACCATGTACCCCAGATGGTACAAGACAAAAAATGAAATTGTTTGAGAAGTGATACAGCTAACAAATCATTAAATTTTTTAGCAGAGGGATCAAGGGTCAGTCTCTTCATCAATGTACTCAGTCTGCACCTCCACTGTGTCCAGCTTGGCACCAAGGCGTTGTTCCATTTGGTTTAGCTGATCCACAATAGAAGCAAGCGAGACACGAGTTTCATCCTGAAATGCAATGAATTGAGACTGTAGATCAAGGAGTTTTGAAAGGATGGAGTCTGAAGATGCTGTAGGAGTAGGGTCAGCACAACCAACACCAGGAGAGGATGGAAATGGTGGTGGTGTGAAGTGAATGGGTGATGGAGGTGGTGATAAGGTTTGAGTTGGTGGTGGAGTGGTTGGCTTGGGAGAAGGAGGGTCATATGAAGTAGGCTCAGGAATGGTTTTTGAAGTAACATCATCAACCTTTACTGCCTTACCCTTTGAAGCAAGCCTCCTACTCTTCCTCTGAGTGGCTTTACCCTTCCTCAGCTTAGCAATCACGACCTCCTCATCACTGGAATCTCCTTCCTTTTCTCCTTGTTCCCCCTCAACTTTAGTCTCCTCTTCCTGTTCCCCCTTGTTTTCTGCTTCACTGGGAACAGGCCCTTGTTTTACTTCTTCTTTTTCTTCTTCTTCCTTTTCTTTTTCTTTTTCTTTTTCAATTCCTTTTTCTTTCTTTATTTTTATTTCTTTTTCAACCTCCTCTTCTTCTTCTTCTTCTTCTACTTCTTCATCATCAGAACCAACAAAAACAACTTCTTCTAAGTCATTTATTAATACCCCCTCATCAGTCACTCTCAAATGCAAGTTTTTCAAACAACGAGCACCAATCTTCATATTTGGTCCCATTGGGTACTCCAACCCATCCAATGGCACACCAAATTTACGGAAAATCCAAGTTAACAGCCCCCCATACCCTACAACATTTTTCTTTTCTATACAGTCAGACAAATGCGAAATCATTAAAGATGGAAAATTGATTTTGATTTGATTATCCATGCAATAAATCAGAGTTGCATCACGCAGACTCACCTCACTCCTTTTGGAATTTCGGGGCAAGATGAATCTTCGTGCTACATTATAAAGTAATTTATGCAATGGGGACAACACATTGTGACTGATTTTACCCCTTTTCTGTTCAACCCCTAAAAACTTAAAGATTGTTTTTTCATTTATCCCAGAGAAAACTATCTTAGCACCAATACTGTATGTATCAAACCCTACATTCGAAATTTTAAACCATTCTGCCAATAAAGCACTATTAAACTCTATTTTAATGTTCCTAACCACACTGGAACACTTACCACAATCATTTGAAAAATTTGAAATAAACTCTCTCATGATATTTGGGAAGAGAGAATTGCAACAATATTCAGTCATCAAACCTTCCCATTCTTGAAATTTTAAAATGTCATGGAGTTGTGGAAAGTAAGTAGAGTCATACCAGAATTTGTCAACCCCAAATCCAACAGTCATCTCTTTAGCAATCTCCTCGGCACTATTTGGGTCGACTTGCTTCAAACGTTTGGCAGTTTGGGATGATGATTCACCTCTTGGTGTGAATGATTTGCGTTTTGGTCGAGCATTGTCAGTGGTTTCTTGTGAGGGTGTTGGTGGTGGTGCATCTTTTAACAATGGGGATGGATGAACAACTTGTAAGGGTGTCGGCTGGATGTTTTGGTGGGATGAGGACGCTTTCTTTCCAGATTTTGATGTTTTCTTGCTTGATTTGGGAGTTTTCATGGTTGAGTGTTGAAGGTTTGAGGGAGAAGAAGGACAGTTTCTTGTGACGGTTTGTGAGGAGGGAGAAGAATGACGGTTTGAGTGATTGTGATGTAGTGAGGGCTTTTTAAAGAGAGTTGATAGTTATCAAACGTCCCATCTCATCAAAGCCTTTTCATCAATGCATTAGATATGGAAGGATTGTGTATTTTGGTTATTAAAAACCGTTTCCCATTAGTTTTAATTTTAAGTTGGCTGTACTAATTTCCAAACAATGTGATGATATAATATGAAAAGTTTATGAAATATTATGGAGAAAATAATGAACATATTGCATTGGTCTGTTTGAATTAACAACATGCAAACGTAAAAACATTCATAGTACAAACTTCATTACGTGTTTACCTGATCCATGCAATAATTGATTTTCAATCAAGATTTTGAGATTGATTCCTGACCTCTTCATTCTCATAATGCTTCAAAGGGAAATATATGCAACTAACTTTAGTGGAGCTTGATCATACCAAGTTCCAATCTCATCTTTTCATATTGTTCCCTAGGAAGTGGTTTGGTCAGAATATCTGCAACTTGTTCATTTGTGTTAACATGCTTCAATACAATATTTTTGTGTTCTACATTATCTTTAAGAAAATGATGTCTAATATGTATATGTTTAGCACGTGAATGATGCACTGGATCTTTGGATATACATATGGCACTGGTATTGTCACAATAAATAGGAATGCATTCAACTTTAATACCAAAATCTCTAAGTTGCTGTTTTATCCAAAGCATTTGGGAACAGCAGGCTGCTGCTGCTACGTATTCAGCTTCTGCAGTGGATAATGCAACTGTGTTTTGTTTCTTGGAACTCCATGAAACTAAACATAAGCCAAGATATTGTACCATACCTGATGTACTTTTTCTATTAACAAGATCACCTGCATAATCTGCATCACTAAAACCTTTTAAATCATAAACATCACTTTTAGGATAAAATAGGGACAAGTCGTCTGTTCCCTTTAAATATCTCAAAATTCGTTTGACTGCAGTGAGATGTGATTCTTTAGGATTTGATTGAAATCTAGCACATAAACCAACACTAAAAGAAATATCAGGTCTACTTGCAGTTAGATACAATAAAGAACCTATCATGCCTCTATACATGGTTTGATCTACATTGTTCCCATTTAGGTCTTCATCTAGTCTAACATTGGTAGCCATAGGTGTGTGATTGGTTTTTGCATTATTTAGTCCATATTTCTTAAGAAGTTCTTTGATGTATTTTTGTTGATGAATGAAAATACCATTTTCAGTTTGTTTAATTTGCAAACCAAGAAAGAAATTTAATTCTCCCATCATGCTCATTTCAAATTCTGTACCCATAAGGTTAGCAAATTCTTTACATAATAAATCATTAGTAGCACCAAAAATAATATCATCAACATAAATTTGAACAACCAAAATATGAGAACCTTTATTCTTAAAGAACAAGGTTTTGTCGATTTTTCCTCTTACAAAGTTATTTTGAATCAAAAACTTTGAAAGTCTTTCGTACCATTGCCTAGGTGCTTGCTTCAAGCCATATAGGGCTTTGTCAAGCTTGTAGACATGATTAGGACAAGAGGTATTCTCAAAACCTGGGGGTTTTTCCACAAAAACTTCTTCATCAAGATAACCATTCAAAAAAGCACATTTCACATCCATTTGATGTAGCTTAAAATTCATAAATGCAGCAAAAGAAATTAAGATTCGGATAGCCTCTAACCTTGCTACTGGAGCAAAAGTCTCAGTGTAATCAATACCTTCTTGTTGATTATAACCTTTAACCACAAGTCTAGCTTTATTTCTAACAATTATACCATGCTCATCAAGCTTATTCCGAAATACCCATTTCAAACCAATAACTTTCTTGTTTTTCGGTTTGGGTTCCAAGTGCCACACTTTATTTCTCTCAAACTCATTTAGTTCATCTTGCATGGCAACTATCCAATCGGAATCCTTTAAAGCTTCCTCGTGATTTTTTGGTTCAAGTGATGATAGGAACGCAAAGTGTGCACAAAAGTTTCTCAATTGAGATCTAGTTTGTGTTCCCTTATTTATATCACTTACAATTGAATCAAGAGTATGATATCTTTGATACTTCCAAGGTTTAGGCACAAATTCTCTTGAAGGAACAGGAGCATGTTCTTATTCAGCAACTTGATTGACATTCTGTTCAGCTACTGGATCATTTTGCTCATCTGTGGGAACAGCTGGATTGGGAACAGTCTGCTGGTCCTGTTGTGCTGGCAGTTCCTGGATTTGGTCAGTTTCTTCTGCCTCTTCTTGTATCGACTGTTCGCTTGCTGTTCCTCGATCTTGCACTTTTATTCCTTCATCTTCATCTTCCAAATTTGCAAGACCTATTTTAATATTACTTGTTTCCTGTTCACTTGTTGAAAAGTTAGTTTCATCAAAGATTATGTGAACAGACTCTTCTACACTCATTGTTCTCTTATTATATACTCTGTAAGCTTTGCTTTGTGATGAATAACCAAGAAACACTGCCTCATCACTTCTTTCATCAAATTTACCCAAATTTCGTTTTCCATTAACATGTACAAAACATTTGCATCCAAACACACGAAAATAGGAAATATTTGGTTTAACACCCTTAAGTAATTCATAGGGTGTCTTTGAAGTGATTGGTCTAATTAGTACACGATTCAATATATAGCATGCAGTGTTAACGGCTTCTGCCCAAAAATTCCTAGGTAGACCACTAGCAATCAACATGGTCCTTGCCATTTCTTCTAAAGTCCTATTTTTCCTTTCTACCACACCATTTTGTTGTGGTGTTCTAGGTGCGGAAAAATTGTGATTTATGCCATGTTCATTGCAATAATTCATGAAGTTTGAATTTTCAAATTCTTTTCCATGATCAGACCTAATGTGAACAATTTGATTATTGGTAGATTTTTGCGTTTTATTAGCAAAGGAAACAAACTCATCAAAAGCTTCATCTTTGCTTGCCAAAAATAATGTCCAAGTAAATCTACTGTAATCATCAACAACAACAAATACATACTTTTTGCCACTACGGCTTTGTGTTCTCATTGGTCCACATAAATCCATATGAATTAATTCTAATGGTCTAGTGGTAGTCACAACGTTCTTTGATTTAAAGGATGACCGCACTTGTTTTCCTTTAGCACAAGGATCACAAACTTCATTTTTAAGAAATTTTATTGCAGGTAATCCTCTTACTAGGTCTTTTGATCTTAAAGTGTTAATCAATGAATAACTAGCATGACCTAGACGCTTGTGCCAAAGAAGTGGGTCTTCTTCAATAACACTTAAACACGTTAGACTGTTTCTGGGAACAGTGTCCAGGTCCACCACATAGGTGTTCCCTTTTCTGATTCCCTCCAGCACAGGGTCTCCTGTACTGTTCCTAGAAATTATGCATTTTTCAGAAGTAAACTTAACAGAGTTACCTTTGTCGCAAAATTGAGAAATACTTAACAAATTGTGTTTTAAATTCTCGACTAAAAATACATTATCAATGGCATGGGAACTAGACCTTCCAACCTTTCCTTTGGCGATTATCTCACCCTTCATGTTGTCACCGAAGGTTACTGTTCCCCCATCATAGGCTTCAAGTGAGAGAAATTTAGATTTGTCACCCGTCATGTGCTTGGAACACCCACTGTCGAGATACCATGAGTTGTTCCCCCTCACTTGAACCTGCAAAGCAAACTAATGGTTAGGTGCAGGAACCCATTCATCCTTGGGTTCCTTGTCGACAATATTTGAATCACATTTCTTAATCCATGTACGTTCGACATAATTTTTATTTGCTTTGACATGCTGTTCCCTCTTTATACATTGATGTTTTAGGTGTCCACTTTTACCACAGAAGGAACATATTTTGCTACTAGGGAGATCTACATAGAACTTTTTCTTTTTATCATTCCTTATATAGCCTAGACCTTCTTTACTTTTGGTTTTAGCATTTAGAATCCATTTGGGAATTTCATTGATTTTCCCTTTTCCTCTTAAGTTTATTTTATTTTTCAAATTTTCATTTTCAATTTCGTAGGATTCTAATTTTGATTTCATTTTTTGAAATTCAGTGCTAACCACGTGAGTGGTTTTATCATTTTCAACCGATTTTAATCCTAACAATTTGCTTTGATTCAATTCAATATTAAGAGTGATAAATTCCTGTTTTAATTTCTCCAACTGCTCTTTCAAAATGATATTCTTATCTAGCAAATCAAAAAATTTACTTTGCACATCGATTCTAAAGGAGTTTAGATATGAGATATGATCTTCACTTAAGTTAAGATCTTTCTCAATTTGGAGACACTTAGCTGTTTTTTCATCTAGCTTTTCTTGTGTCTCTAAAAGCAGTTCAATTAGTTTATTCTTACTTATGTTGGACAGATGTTTAGGAGATGGACCAGAAGACATTACCTCTTTTTCTTTGGATTCTTCATGAGATGCCATGAGACATAGGTTTGCTGTTTCCTCTTCCATTGTAGCTTCTGTCTCAGCCTCGCTCTCCGTATCTCCCCAAGCTGCTATCATTGCTTTTCTAAAATCTGTTTTGAAGTTTCCCTTCTTATATTGTCTTCCAACTTCTCTTGCTTTTCCCTTGCCCTTCTCATTTTTCCATTGAGGGCAATCCTTGATGAAGTGTTCAGTGCTCCCACACTTATGGCATTCAAAGTTTGTCTTCAAGTTCGGTGTTCCCTTCTCTTTGTTATTCCTTTGATTACCATACCTTCTGTTCCTGAAGAATTTTTTGAATTTTCGAGCCAACAGTGCTGCTTCCTCTTCATCAGTTTCTGATTCATCGCTATCATCAGCTGCTAGAGCCAGTCCTTTGTTTCGGGAACTGTCAGCTGTTCCCAAATGCAATTCATGGGTCATTAGGGAACCAGCCAGCTCTTCCAAATTGAACTTGGTGAAATCTTTGGACTCCTGGATGGCTGTAACCTTTGCTCTCCAGCGTTCGTCTTGAGGAAGACTCCTAAGTACTTTTCTAACTTGTTCATCAACGGGAATGATTCTACCAAGAGAGACTAACTCATTCGTAATATTTGTGAACCTAGTGAGCATTTCTTGAATGTTTTCCCTAGGTTCCATTACGAATCTTTCATATTTGGACATCAGCAAATCAATCTTGGATCTCTTTACTTCACTAGTACCTTCATGGGTAACTTCGAGCAGGTCCCAAATCTGTTTTGCGGTTTTGCAACCCATAATTCGATTGTGCTCATTTGGACCAAGCCCACAGTGAAGTAACTTGATAGCGAGAGCGTTCATCTCCATCTTTTGAAAGTCTTCCTTTTCATAATCAGTGATTGGCTTTGGGATTACTTCGTTATTGGAGTTGATGGTCGTCACCTCAAAGTCTCCAATTTCAATAACTCTCCATACTTGGTAATTTTCAGCCTTTATGAATATTTCCATTCTATTTTTCCAATAGGTATAAAATTTCCCATCAAACATAGGTGGCCTTTGTGTAGAGTAACCTTCTTCCATGCGTTCGTTCATCTTCAACATCTTGACAGGGAACAGGATACTGCTCTTAGGGTTTCCTGATTAAATGAGGAACAGGGCTCTGATACCAATTGTAGTAATATTAATGGATGATCGAATGCAACAAGAGGGGGGGGTGAATTGTTGTGTAGTAGGTTTAAGATTTTTGCCTCTAATTTTTGCGGAATTATATTAAGTAAAGGACAAAAACTTAAACTTAAAAACGAAAAGAAAAATAATAAAGGAGACAAAGATTTTACGTGGAAACCTTCTTGGCCTAATAAGAAGGAAAAACCACGACCCCCCGGGATTTCAAAATTCTCACTATGTTTAGGCAATTAGTTACAATTACACAAAACAATGTTTGCTTCACTTGAAGCTTCTCAATTCTCTAAATGCTTTACTCAAAGCTTCTCTACTTAGGCCCACTTCTCTTCTCTTCTCTTCTCTTCTCTTCTCTCCTTCTCTTTCTCTTCTCTCGATTCTATTCTCTATTTCCTTAGACTTCCCATAAGTCTAATTACAACAAAACACTCAATTACCCTTTACAAGGCCATTTCTCAAGATGATAAGAATTAAAATAATTACTTAAGAAAAATATAAATTAATTGGCATTGGAAAACTGAAAATATTTTTCTTAAGATGATCTCCCTTTAATGGACACTCTTGAATCCTAAAAGGATTGATTTTTGATTCGAGCAAAGTCCCTTCTATTTATAGAGGGAACAGCCAGCAGTTACCATAAGCATAACGTCCACTATCTCACACATACCTCCACTACCCCCACGTTCTCAAAACAAAAGGTGGTGGAATTATGAAAGTGTCCGGCTGTTATTTGCTCAAAGAAAAATCAGTTTCCTTAATGCTAAAAATAGCATAGGAGTTTAAAACATAAGATCCTAAAAAATAGGAGATCTAAATCTAATTAAGAAAAAGTCTTGGGCTATTTTTAGAAAACCTAAAAATAGATTTGCCAATTAACTTACTAATTAATTTAAGCAATTAAATTAATTCTAAACCATTACATCAACTTAAAAACAGAAAATAAAGTATTCGCAATTTTCCAGTCGATGCTATTCTTCAGACCTGCTACGTAGGAACAGTGTACTGTCTCCAGCTTCAACATTCGTCAGAACTTTAACTCTAGGAACAGCAGTCTGTTTTCCAGAGCAATTTCCCAACTTCTTGGATATTTGAGACATGTACATCTTCCACGAATCAAGTCATAGGCTTCATCAACGATTCACATTAAATCGGATATATACCTACAAAACAATCTCTAAAATATGTTTGTTTATTTAAAAGTAAAGTCATCATCAAAACCTTAAGAGGCCAACAATCTCCATTTCAATTCGCCATTTGCAGGTAAGTTTTTATTTGTTTTGAAATTTGATTTACTTCACTTAAATTGGACATAAATCTCCATTCAAATTACTTGTAGATTTTGACGCCATTTAATACAAATGAGATAAGTAGATGAACAATTTAAAGTATAGATGAAGAAATACAAATTTCAAAGCTTGAGCATATCATTTTAATAGAGAAGAAGAAGGGCAATTTTTTAATTTAGGGTTCCATTTGAATGTATGCCGGAAGCTGGAAAAGAATTGGAATTGGAATATATTAAACCTAATCACGTGATTTGCACATGAAAAAAGAAAACGGAATTTGGATGGATTTCGTTAATAGGTACTCTTTGATAGCGGTGTTCATTACCGGGTACCCGGCTAACCGGGTAGCCAGCTAATCGGGTACCCGGCTAATCGGGTACCCGGAAAGCCGGGTATCTTTTTTAACGGCACATATCCCAGCCTATTTGATGCGGGTACCCGGTTTTTGGGTACCCGAATAAGACGGGTCGGGACACCGGGTACCCGATTTTTATTTTTTGATTATTTTAATAAATTTAAAGAAATAAAGGAGATGGAGATTTTGATGTGGTGATTTTGATCCTCTGTTTAATAGGAAAATTTGGGGCACTCCTTACTTCAATACCTTTGCCAATATTTGCGGCTGTTTACTGTGTTCTTTTTGCTTATGTTGGTATACATCTTCTATATAAAAAATCTTACATGATTCTATTTCTGAACATTTTGATCTTTTATTCTTGTTGAAATTTAGTTATTTTTGTGTAAGGTGATAATAATTTGAAGATATTTTGCAATTTTTAATGCAGTAGCAATAGGGCTAGGATTTCTATAGTTCTGCAATCTGAATAGTTTCCCAACAAAGTTCATACTAGGATTCTCACTATGAAATAAGGGAGATGTAAAGGAAGATGAGAAGAAAACGGCTGGGACTTTGAAATGGTTCTGAGTAGGAAGATGTAAAGGAAGAATGGAAGATGTAAAGAAAACGACTAGGAAAGTGAAATGAAAACCCTAAAAAAATAACTATATATATTAACTATTAAGCGGGTCATTAACGGGTACCCGGATCAATTTGAAATCAGCCCATGATCCGACCCGGAGTTTCTAATTTATTTTTATTTTTTGACCCGCCGTCGGGTCGGACGGGTGGGGTACTTTTGAACACCCCTACTCTTTGATAACAAAAATAAATATTTTATGTAGTTTTTTACAAAAGTAAGCCGTTTTTTAGATACTTTCTAACACTTTTGCTTTCTAGATATTCTTAATTGTTTTAGACTTTTTACTATGGTAAAAGATATCATGGAGAATTTTTGAATATGCCTGTTAGTGCAAGTGCCAAAACTCTTAATAATATGATGAATTTGATCTCTTCATTGAACACGCCTTAGCTTGTACTTTGGAGAAGGACTTTGGGATGTGTCGTATGTAAGTGAATTAGTGTTTGGAACGATCAATGAAGTGATCGATGTGGGGCGTTTAAGGCTTCACTAAGGGTGTGGAGCCTTGCCTTGAACGAGTCTAGACATTGGAAGGAGTGTTGTTCGAACAAGGCAACAAAAGGAGAGCAAACAGAAATGGTACAGGAGCACTGCTCGTTCGAGCATA